>NW_028181279.1:0-104000 GCF_964211825.1 Aythya ferina | reverse complement strand
GGGGTTTTCTTCTGTTTTTTCTTCTGATCCATATGTTTTTTGGGGTGTTTTTGATGTGTTTTGGGGTCTCCGTTGGGTTTCGTTGGGTTTTCCATGGTCATCATAGTGGAAAAGTGTAAATTGTGGGTTTTGGAGAACATCAGGTAGGTTTAGGGGGACTTTTGGGGCAGATTCATGGTTTTTGGGGTTTTCTTCTGTTTTTTTGGGGGTGATCCTATTCATTTTTGTGTTGTTTTTGACGTGTTTTTGTGTCTCCGTTGGGTTTTGTTGGGTTTCGTAGGTCATAATGGTGGAAAAGCGTAAATTGTGGGTTTTGGAGAACATCAGGTAGGTTTAGGGTGGTTTTGTGTGGATCTATGATTTTGGGGGATTTTCTTCCAGTTTTGGGGTGATCCCGTTCTTGTTTGGGGTGGTTTTGGCCCTTTTTTGGTCTCCCTTGTGTTTCGTTCGTTTTCCGTGGTCATCATTGTGGAAAATGTTAAATTTTGGGTTTTGGAGAACATCAGGTAGGTTTAAGGTGGTTTTGGGGTGGATCTATATTTTTGGGGGTTTTATTTCTTTTTTGGGTGTTATCCCGTTCTTGCTTTGCGTGTTTTTGACTTGTTTTGGGGTCTCTGTTGTGTTTCGTTGGGTTCTTGTTGGTCATCATGTTGGAAAAGTGTAAATTGTGGGTTTTGGAGAACTTCAGGTAGGTTTAGGGGGACTTTTGGGGTGGATTTATGGTTTTTGGGGTTTTCTTCTTCTTTTTTTTTCTTCTGATCCATATGTTTTTTGGGGCGTTTTTGACGTGTTTTGGGGTCTCCGTTGGGTTTCGTTGGGTTTTCCGTTGGCATCATGGTGGAAAAGTGTAAATTGTGGGTTTTGGATAACTTCAGGTAGGTTTAGGGGGACTTTTGGGGTGGATTCATGGTATTTGGGCTCTTCTTCCGTTTTTTGGGGTGATCCTGTTCTTTTTTGGGGTGTTTCTGGCGTGTTATGGGGTCTCCGTTGGGTTTTGTTGGGTTCTCATTGGTTATCATGGTGAAAAAGTGTAAATTGTGGGGTTTGGAGAACATCAGGTAGGTTTAGGGGGACTTTTGTGTTGGATCAATGGCTTTTAGGTTTTTCTTTCGGTTTTGGGGTTGATCCCGTTCTTTTTTGGGGTGTTTTTGACGTGTTTTGCGTTCTCCGTTGTGTTTCGTTGGGTTTTCCATTGTCATCATGTTGGAAAAGTGTAAATTTTGTGTTTTGGAGAACGTTAGGTAGGTTTAGGGTGGTTTTGGGATTGGATCCGTGATTTTTGGGGATTTTCTTTCAGTTTTGGAGGTGATCCCGTTCTTTTTTGGGGTGTTTTTGACGTGTTTTGTGGTCTCCTTTGGGTTTTCGTTTGGTTCATGTTGGTCATCATGGTGGAAAAGGGTAAATTGTGGGTTTTGGGGAACATCAGGTAGGTTTAGGGGGACTTCTGGTGTGGATCTATGGCTTTTGGGGTATTCTTTCATTTTTAGGGGTTATCCCTTTTTTTTTTTTTTTTTTTTTTTTTTTTTTTTTTTTTTTTGACTTGTTTTGGGGTCTCTGATGGGTTTCGTTGGGTTCCTAATGGGCTTTACAGAGGTTGGGAGTGGATTGTACATTTAGGAGAACATCAGGTAGGTTTAAGGGTTTTTTTGGGGTTAAATCACATATTTTCTTCTGATCCGGTTCGCTTTTGTTTTTTTTTTGAGGTGTTTTGGCGTTTCCGTTGCGTTTTGTTGAGTTCCTAATGGGTTTTATGGTGGTTGGGAGTGGACTTTGGGATTTGGAGAACATCAGGTAGGTTTAGGGTGGTTTTGGAATTGGATCCTTGGTTTTTGGGGATTTTCTTCCAGTTTTGGGGGTGATTCCGTTCTTGTTTGGGGTGTTTTAGACGTGTTTTTGGGTCTCCGTTGGGTTTCGTTGGGTTTTCCGTGGTCATTATTGTGGAAAATTGTAAATTGTGTGTTTTGGAGAACATCGGGTAGCTTTAGGGTGGTTTTGGTGTGGATCTATGATTTTGAGGGTTTTTCTTCCAATTTTGGGGGTGATCCCTTTCTTTTTTGTTCTTTTTTTTGACTTGTTTTGGTTTCACCGTCAGGTTTCGTTGGGTTTTCCATGGTCATCATGGTGGAAAAGTGTAAATTGTGTGTTTTGGAGATCATCAGGTAGGTTTATGGGGACTTTTGGGGCAGATTCATGGGTTTTGGGGTTTTCTTCTGTTTTTTCTTCTGATCCATATGTTTTTTGGGGTGTTTTTGATGTGTTTTGGGGTCTCCGTTGGGTTTCGTTGGGTTTTCCATGGTCATCATAGTGGAAAAGTGTAAATTGTGGGTTTTGGAGAACATCAGGTAGGTTTAGGGGGACTTTTGGGGCAGATTCATGGTTTTTGGGGTTTTCTTCTGTTTTTTTGGGGGTGATCCTATTCATTTTTGTGTTGTTTTTGACGTGTTTTTGTGTCTCCGTTGGGTTTTGTTGGGTTTCGTAGGTCATAATGGTGGAAAAGCGTAAATTGTGGGTTTTGGAGAACATCAGGTAGGTTTAGGGTGGTTTTGTGTGGATCTATGATTTTGGGGGATTTTCTTCCAGTTTTGGGGTGATCCCGTTCTTGTTTGGGGTGGTTTTGGCCCTTTTTTGGTCTCCCTTGTGTTTCGTTCGTTTTCCGTGGTCATCATTGTGGAAAATGTTAAATTTTGGGTTTTGGAGAACATCAGGTAGGTTTAGTGTGGTTTTGGGGTGGATCTATGGTTTTTGTCATTTTCTTTCTTTTTTGAGGTGATCCCGTTCTTTTTTGGGGTGTTTTTGAGGTGTTTTGGGGTCTCCGTTGTGTTTCGTAGGTTTTCCATGGTCATCATTGTGGAAAAGGTTAAATTGTGGGTTTTGGAGAACATCAGGTAGGTTTAAGGTGGTTTTGGGGTGGATCTATATTTTTGGGGGTTTTATTTCTTTTTTGGGTGTTATCCCGTTCTTGCTTTGCGTGTTTTTGACTTGTTTTGGGGTCTCTGTTGTGTTTCGTTGGGTTCTTGTTGGTCATCATGTTGGAAAAGTGTAAATTGTGGGTTTTGGAGAACTTCAGGTAGGTTTAGGGGGACTTTTGGGGTGGATTTATGGTTTTTGGGGTTTTCTTCTTCTTTTTTTTTCTTCTGATCCATATGTTTTTTGGGGCGTTTTTGACGTGTTTTGGGGTCTCCGTTGGGTTTCGTTGGGTTTTCCGTTGGCATCATGGTGGAAAAGTGTAAATTGTGGGTTTTGGATAACTTCAGGTAGGTTTAGGGGGACTTTTGGGGTGGATTCATGGTATTTGGGCTCTTCTTCCGTTTTTTGGGGTGATCCTGTTCTTTTTTGGGGTGTTTCTGGCGTGTTATGGGGTCTCCGTTGGGTTTTGTTGGGTTCTCATTGGTTATCATGGTGAAAAAGTGTAAATTGTGGGTTTTGGAGAACATCAGGTAGGTTTAGGGGGACTTTTGTATTGGATCAATGGCTTTTAGGTTTTTCTTTCGGTTTTGGGGTTGATCCCGTTCTTTTTTGGGGTGTTTTTGACGTGTTTTGTGGTCTCCTTTGGGTTTTCGTTTGGTTCATGTTGGTCATCATGGTGGAAAAGGGTAAATTGTGGGTTTTGGGGAACATCAGGTAGGTTTAGGGGGACTTTTGGTGTGGATCTATGGCTTTTGGGGTATTCTTTCATTTTTAGGGGTTATCCCGTTCTTTTTTTATTTTTTTTTATTTTTATTTTTTTTTTTTGACTTGTTTTGGGGTCTCTGATGGGTTTCGTTGGGTTCCTAATGGGCTTTACAGAGTTTGGGAGTGGATTGTACATTTAGGAGAACATCAGGTAGGTTTAAGGGTTTTTTTGGGGTTAAATCACATATTTTCTTCTGATCCGGTTCGCTTTTGTTTTTTTTTTGAGGTGTTTTGGCGTTTCCGTTGCGTTTTGTTGAGTTCCTAATGGGTTTTATGGTGGTTGGGAGTGGACTTTGGGATTTGGAGAACATCAGGTAGGTTTAGGGTGGTTTTGGAATTGGATCCTTGGTTTTTGGGGATTTTCTTCCAGTTTTGGGGGTGATTCCGTTCTTGTTTGGGGTGTTTTAGACGTGTTTTTGGGTCTCCGTTGGGTTTCGTTGGGTTTTCCGTGGTCATTATTGTGGAAAATTGTAAATTGTGTGTTTTGGAGAACATCGGGTAGCTTTAGGGTGGTTTTGGTGTGGATCTATGATTTTGAGGGTTTTTCTTCCAATTTTGGGGGTGATCCCTTTCTTTTTTGTTCTTTTTTTTGACTTGTTTTGGTTTCACCGTCAGGTTTCGTTGGGTTTTCCATGGTCATCATGGTGGAAAAGTGTAAATTGTGTGTTTTGGAGATCATCAGGTAGGTTTATGGGGACTTTTGGGGCAGATTCATGGGTTTTGGGGTTTTCTTCTGTTTTTTCTTCTGATCCATATGTTTTTTGGGGTGTTTTTGATGTGTTTTGGGGTCTCCGTTGGGTTTCGTTGGGTTTTCCATGGTCATCATAGTGGAAAAGTGTAAATTGTGGGTTTTGGAGAACATCAGGTAGGTTTAGGGGGACTTTTGGGGCAGATTCATGGTTTTTGGGGTTTTCTTCTGTTTTTTTGGGGGTGATCCTATTCATTTTTGGGTTGTTTTTGACGTGTTTTTGTGTCTCCGTTGGGTTTTGTTGGGTTTCGTAGGTCATAATGGTGGAAAAGCGTAAATTGTGGGTTTTGGAGAACATCAGGTAGGTTTAGGGTGGTTTTGTGTGGATCTATGATTTTGGGGGATTTTCTTCCAGTTTTGGGGTGATCCCGTTCTTGTTTGGGGTGGTTTTGGCCCTTTTTTGGTCTCCCTTGTGTTTCGTTCGTTTTCCGTGGTCATCATTGTGGAAAATGTTAAATTTTGGGTTTTGGAGAACATCAGGTAGGTTTAGTGTGGTTTTGGGGTGGATCTATGGTTTTTGTCATTTTCTTTCTTTTTTGAGGTGATCCCGTTCTTTTTTGGGGTGTTTTTGAGGTGTTTTGGGGTCTCCGTTGTGTTTCGTAGGTTTTCCATGGTCATCATTGTGGAAAAGGTTAAATTGTGGGTTTTGGAGAACATCAGGTAGGTTTAAGGTGGTTTTGGGGTGGATCTATATTTTTGGGGGTTTTATTTCTTTTTTGGGTGTTATCCCGTTCTTGCTTTGCGTGTTTTTGACTTGTTTTGGGGTCTCTGTTGTGTTTCGTTGGGTTCTTGTTGGTCATCATGTTGGAAAAGTGTAAATTGTGGGTTTTGGAGAACTTCAGGTAGGTTTAGGGGGACTTTTGGGGTGGATTCATGGTTTTTGGGGTTTTCTTCTTCTTTTTTTTTCTTCTGATCCATATGTTTTTTGGGGCGTTTTTGACGTGTTTTGGGGTCTCCGTTGGGTTTCGTTGGGTTTTCCGTTGGCATCATGGTGGAAAAGTGTAAATTGTGGGTTTTGGATAACTTCAGGTAGGTTTAGGGGGACTTTTGGGGTGGATTCATGGTATTTGGGCTCTTCTTCCTTTTTTTGGGGTGATCCTGTTCTTTTTTGGGGTGTTTCTGGCGTGTTATGGGGTCTCCGTTGGGTTTTGTTGGGTTCTCATTGGTTATCATGGTGAAAAAGTGTAAATTGTGGGTTTTGGAGAACATCAGGTAGGTTTAGGGGGACTTTTGTGT
The DNA here is from genome assembly GCF_964211825.1 of Aythya ferina. NCBI lineage: Eukaryota > Metazoa > Chordata > Aves > Anseriformes > Anatidae > Aythya > Aythya ferina. The sequence continues at coordinate 98,344 of NW_028181279.1, read as the reverse complement.
TGGATCAATGGCTTTTAGGTTTTTCTTTCGGTTTTGGGGTTGATCCCGTTCTTTTTTGGGGTGTTTTTGACGTGTTTTGCGTTCTCCGTTGTGTTTCGTTGGGTTTTCCATTGTCATCATGTTGGAAAAGTGTAAATTTTGTGTTTTGGAGAACGTTAGGTAGGTTTAGGGTGGTTTTGGGATTGGATCCGTGATTTTTGGGGATTTTCTTTCAGTTTTGGAGGTGATCCCGTTCTTTTTTGGGGTGTTTTTGACGTGTTTTGTGGTCTCCTTTCGGTTTTCGTTTGGTTCATGTTGGTCATCATGGTGGAAAAGGGTAAATTGTGGGTTTTGGGGAACATCAGGTAGGTTTAGGGGGACTTTTGGTGTGGATCTATGGCTTTTGGGGTATTCTTTCATTTTTAGGGGTTATCCCGTTCTTTTTTTTTTTTTTTTTTTTTTTTTTTTTTTTTTTTGACTTGTTTTGGGGTCTCTGATGGGTTTCGTTGGGTTCCTAATGGGCTTTACAGAGGTTGGGAGTGGATTGTACATTTAGGAGAACATCAGGTAGGTTTAAGGGTTTTTTTGGGGTTAAATCACATATTTTCTTCTGATCCGGTTCGCTTTTGTTTTTTTTTTGAGGTGTTTTGGCGTTTCCGTTGCGTTTTGTTGAGTTCCTAATGGGTTTTATGGTGGTTGGGAGTGGACTTTGGGATTTGGAGAACATCAGGTAGGTTTAGGGTGGTTTTGGAATTGGATCCTTGGTTTTTGGGGATTTTCTTCCAGTTTTGGGGGTGATTCCGTTCTTGTTTGGGGTGTTTTAGACGTGTTTTTGGGTCTCCGTTGGGTTTCGTTGGGTTTTCCGTGGTCATTATTGTGGAAAATTGTAAATTGTGTGTTTTGGAGAACATCGGGTAGCTTTAGGGTGGTTTTGGTGTGGATCTATGATTTTGAGGGTTTTTCTTCCAATTTTGGGGGTGATCCCTTTCTTTTTTGTTCTTTTTTTTGACTTGTTTTGGTTTCACCGTCAGGTTTCGTTGGGTTTTCCATGGTCATCATGGTGGAAAAGTGTAAATTGTGTGTTTTGGAGATCATCAGGTAGGTTTATGGGGACTTTTGGGGCAGATTCATGGGTTTTGGGGTTTTCTTCTGTTTTTTCTTCTGATCCATATGTTTTTTGGGGTGTTTTTGATGTGTTTTGGGGTCTCCGTTGGGTTTCGTTGGGTTTTCCATGGTCATCATAGTGGAAAAGTGTAAATTGTGGGTTTTGGAGAACATCAGGTAGGTTTAGGGGGACTTTTGGGGCAGATTCATGGTTTTTGGGGTTTTCTTCTGTTTTTTGGGGGGTGATCCTATTCATTTTTGTGTTGTTTTTGACGTGTTTTTGTGTCTCCGTTGGGTTTTGTTGGGTTTCGTAGGTCATAATGGTGGAAAAGTGTAAATTGTGGGTTTTGGAGAACATCAGGTAGGTTTAGGGTGGTTTTGGGTGGATCTATGATTTTGGGGGATTTTCTTCCAGTTTTGGGGTGATCCCGTTCTTGTTTGGGGTGGTTTTGGCCCTTTTTTGGTCTCCCTTGTGTTTCGTTCGTTTTCCGTGGTCATCATTGTGGAAAATGTTAAATTTTGGGTTTTGGAGAACATCAGGTAGGTTTAGTGTGGTTTTGGGGTGGATCTATGGTTTTTGTCATTTTCTTTCTTTTTTGAGGTGATCCCGTTCTTTTTTGGGGTGTTTTTGAGGTGTTTTGGGGTCTCCGTTGTGTTTCGTAGGTTCTCCATGGTCATCATTGTGGAAAAGGTTAAATTGTGGGTTTTGGAGAACATCAGGTAGGTTTAAGGTGGTTTTGGGGTGGATCTATATTTTTGGGGGTTTTATTTCTTTTTTGGGTGTTATCCCGTTCTTGCTTTGCGTGTTTTTGACTTGTTTTGGGGTCTCTGTTGTGTTTCGTTGGGTTCTTGTTGGTCATCATGTTGGAAAAGTGTAAATTGTGGGTTTTGGAGAACTTCAGGTAGGTTTAGGGGGACTTTTGGGGTGGATTCATGGTTTTTGGGGTTTTCTTCTTCTTTTTTTTTCTTCTGATCCATATGTTTTTTGGGGCGTTTTTGACGTGTTTTGGGGTCTCCGTTGGGTTTCGTTGGGTTTTCCGTTGGCATCATGGTGGAAAAGTGTAAATTGTGGGTTTTGGATAACTTCAGGTAGGTTTAGGGGGACTTTTGGGGTGGATTCATGGTATTTGGGCTCTTCTTCCTTTTTTTGGGGTGATCCTGTTCTTTTTTGGGGTGTTTCTGGCGTGTTATGGGGTCTCCGTTGGGTTTTGTTGGGTTCTCATTGGTTATCATGGTGAAAAAGTGTAAATTGTGGGTTTTGGAGAACATCAGGTAGGTTTAGGGGGACTTTTGTGTTGGATCAATGGCTTTTAGGTTTTTCTTTCGGTTTTGGGGTTGATCCCGTTCTTTTTTGGGGTGTTTTTGACGTGTTTTGCGTTCTCCGTTGTGTTTCGTTGGGTTTTCCATTGTCATCATGTTGGAAAAGTGTAAATTTTGTGTTTTGGAGAACGTTAGGTAGGTTTAGGGTGGTTTTGGGATTGGATCCGTGATTTTTGGGGATTTTCTTTCAGTTTTGGAGGTGATCCCGTTCTTTTTTGGGGTGTTTTTGACGTGTTTTGTGGTCTCCTTTGGGTTTTCGTTTGGTTCATGTTGGTCATCATGGTGGAAAAGTGTAAATTGTGGGTTTTGGAGAACATCAGGTAGGTTTAGGGGGACTTTTGGGGTGGATCTATGGCTTTTGGGGTATTCTTTCATTTTTAGGGGTTATCCCGTTCTTTTTTTTTTTTTTTTTTTTTTTTTTTTTTTTTTTTTGACTTGTTTTGGGGTCTCTGATGGGTTTCGTTGGGTTCCTAATGGGCTTTACAGAGGTTGGGAGTGGATTGTACATTTAGGAGAACATCAGGTAGGTTTAAGGGTTTTTTTGGGGTTAAATCACATATTTTCTTCTGATCCGGTTCGCTTTTGTTTTTTTTTTGAGGTGTTTTGGCGTTTCCGTTGCGTTTTGTTGAGTTCCTAATGGGTTTTATGGTGGTTGGGAGTGGACTTTGGGATTTGGAGAACATCAGGTAGGTTTAGGGTGGTTTTGGAATTGGATCCTTGGTTTTTGGGGATTTTCTTCCAGTTTTGGGGGTGATTCCGTTCTTGTTTGGGGTGTTTTAGACGTGTTTTTGGGTCTCCGTTGGGTTTCGTTGGGTTTTCCGTGGTCATTATTGTGGAAAATTGTAAATTGTGTGTTTTGGAGAACATCGGGTAGCTTTAGGGTGGTTTTGGTGTGGATCTATGATTTTGAGGGTTTTTCTTCCAATTTTGGGGGTGATCCCTTTCTTTTTTGTTCTTTTTTTTGACTTGTTTTGGTTTCACCGTCAGGTTTCGTTGGGTTTTCCATGGTCATCATGGTGGAAAAGTGTAAATTGTGTGTTTTGGAGATCATCAGGTAGGTTTATGGGGACTTTTGGGGCAGATTCATGGGTTTTGGGGTTTTCTTCTGTTTTTTCTTCTGATCCATATGTTTTTTGGGGTGTTTTTGATGTGTTTTGGGGTCTCCGTTGGGTTTCGTTGGGTTTTCCATGGTCATCATAGTGGAAAAGTGTAAATTGTGGGTTTTGGAGAACATCAGGTAGGTTTAGGGGGACTTTTGGGGCAGATTCATGGTTTTTGGGGTTTTCTTCTGTTTTTTTGGGGGTGATCCTATTCATTTTTGTGTTGTTTTTGACGTGTTTTTGTGTCTCCGTTGGGTTTTGTTGGGTTTCGTAGGTCATAATGGTGGAAAAGTGTAAATTGTGGGTTTTGGAGAACATCAGGTAGGTTTAGGGTGGTTTTGGGTGGATCTATGATTTTGGGGGATTTTCTTCCAGTTTTGGGGTGATCCCGTTCTTGTTTGGGGTGGTTTTGGCCCTTTTTTGGTCTCCCTTGTGTTTCGTTCGTTTTCCGTGGTCATCATTGTGGAAAATGTTAAATTTTGGGTTTTGGAGAACATCAGGTAGGTTTAGTGTGGTTTTGGGGTGGATCTATGGTTTTTGTCATTTTCTTTCTTTTTTGAGGTGATCCCGTTCTTTTTTGGGGTGTTTTTGAGGTGTTTTGGGGTCTCCGTTGTGTTTCGTAGGTTTTCCATGGTCATCATTGTGGAAAAGGTTAAATTGTGGGTTTTGGAGAACATCAGGTAGGTTTAAGGTGGTTTTGGGGTGGATCTATATTTTTGGGGGTTTTATTTCTTTTTTGGGTGTTATCCCGTTCTTGCTTTGCGTGTTTTTGACTTGTTTTGGGGTCTCTGTTGTGTTTCGTTGGGTTCTTGTTGGTCATCATGTTGGAAAAGTGTAAATTGTGGGTTTTGGAGAACTTCAGGTAGGTTTAGGGGGACTTTTGGGGTGGATTTATGGTTTTTGGGGTTTTCTTCTTCTTTTTTTTTCTTCTGATCCATATGTTTTTTGGGGCGTTTTTGACGTGTTTTGGGGTCTCCGTTGGGTTTCGTTGGGTTTTCCGTTGGCATCATGGTGGAAAAGTGTAAATTGTGGGTTTTGGATAACTTCAGGTAGGTTTAGGGGGACTTTTGGGGTGGATTCATGGTATTTGGGCTCTTCTTCCGTTTTTTGGGGTGATCCTGTTCTTTTTTGGGGTGTTTCTGGCGTGTTATGGGGTCTCCGTTGGGTTTTGTTGGGTTCTCATTGGTTATCATGGTGAAAAAGTGTAAATTGTGGGTTTTGGAGAACATCAGGTAGGTTTAGGGGGACTTTTGTATTGGATCAATGGCTTTTAGGTTTTTCTTTCGGTTTTGGGGTTGATCCCGTTCTTTTTTGGGGTGTTTTTGACGTGTTTTGTGGTCTCCTTTGGGTTTTCGTTTGGTTCATGTTGGTCATCATGGTGGAAAAGGGTAAATTGTGGGTTTTGGGGAACATCAGGTAGGTTTAGGGGGACTTTTGGTGTGGATCTATGGCTTTTGGGGTATTCTTTCATTTTTAGGGGTTATCCCGTTCTTTTTTTATTTTTTTTTATTTTTATTTTTTTTTTTTGACTTGTTTTGGGGTCTCTGATGGGTTTCGTTGGGTTCCTAATGGGCTTTACAGAGTTTGGGAGTGGATTGTACATTTAGGAGAACATCAGGTAGGTTTAAGGGTTTTTTTGGGGTTAAATCACATATTTTCTTCTGATCCGGTTCGCTTTTGTTTTTTTTTTGAGGTGTTTTGGCGTTTCCGTTGCGTTTTGTTGAGTTCCTAATGGGTTTTATGGTGGTTGGGAGTGGACTTTGGGATTTGGAGAACATCAGGTAGGTTTAGGGTGGTTTTGGAATTGGATCCTTGGTTTTTGGGGATTTTCTTCCAGTTTTGGGGGTGATTCCGTTCTTGTTTGGGGTGTTTTAGACGTGTTTTTGGGTCTCCGTTGGGTTTCGTTGGGTTTTCCGTGGTCATTATTGTGGAAAATTGTAAATTGTGTGTTTTGGAGAACATCGGGTAGCTTTAGGGTGGTTTTGGTGTGGATCTATGATTTTGAGGGTTTTTCTTCCAATTTTGGGGGTGATCCCTTTCTTTTTTGTTCTTTTTTTTGACTTGTTTTGGTTTCACCGTCAGGTTTCGTTGGGTTTTCCATGGTCATCATGGTGGAAAAGTGTAAATTGTGTGTTTTGGAGATCATCAGGTAGGTTTATGGGGACTTTTGGGGCAGATTCATGGGTTTTGGGGTTTTCTTCTGTTTTTTCTTCTGATCCATATGTTTTTTGGGGTGTTTTTGATGTGTTTTGGGGTCTCCGTTGGGTTTCGTTGGGTTTTCCATGGTCATCATAGTGGAAAAGTGTAAATTGTGGGTTTTGGAGAACATCAGGTAGGTTTAGGGGGACTTTTGGGGCAGATTCATGGTTTTTGGGGTTTTCTTCTGTTTTTTTGGGGGTGATCCTATTCATTTTTGGGTTGTTTTTGACGTGTTTTTGTGTCTCCGTTGGGTTTTGTTGGGTTTCGTAGGTCATAATGGTGGAAAAGCGTAAATTGTGGGTTTTGGAGAACATCAGGTAGGTTTAGGGTGGTTTTGTGTGGATCTATGATTTTGGGGGATTTTCTTCCAGTTTTGGGGTGATCCCGTTCTTGTTTGGGGTGGTTTTGGCCCTTTTTTGGTCTCCCTTGTGTTTCGTTCGTTTTCCGTGGTCATCATTGTGGAAAATGTTAAATTTTGGGTTTTGGAGAACATCAGGTAGGTTTAGTGTGGTTTTGGGGTGGATCTATGGTTTTTGTCATTTTCTTTCTTTTTTGAGGTGATCCCGTTCTTTTTTGGGGTGTTTTTGAGGTGTTTTGGGGTCTCCGTTGTGTTTCGTAGGTTTTCCATGGTCATCATTGTGGAAAAGGTTAAATTGTGGGTTTTGGAGAACATCAGGTAGGTTTAAGGTGGTTTTGGGGTGGATCTATATTTTTGGGGGTTTTATTTCTTTTTTGGGTGTTATCCCGTTCTTGCTTTGCGTGTTTTTGACTTGTTTTGGGGTCTCTGTTGTGTTTCGTTGGGTTCTTGTTGGTCATCATGTTGGAAAAGTGTAAATTGTGGGTTTTGGAGAACTTCAGGTAGGTTTAGGGGGACTTTTGGGGTGGATTCATGGTTTTTGGGGTTTTCTTCTTCTTTTTTTTTCTTCTGATCCATATGTTTTTTGGGGCGTTTTTGACGTGTTTTGGGGTCTCCGTTGGGTTTCGTTGGGTTTTCCGTTGGCATCATGGTGGAAAAGTGTAAATTGTGGGTTTTGGATAACTTCAGGTAGGTTTAGGGGGACTTTTGGGGTGGATTCATGGTATTTGGGCTCTTCTTCCTTTTTTTGGGGTGATCCTGTTCTTTTTTGGGGTGTTTCTGGCGTGTTATGGGGTCTCCGTTGGGTTTTGTTGGGTTCTCATTGGTTATCATGGTGAAAAAGTGTAAATTGTGGGTTTTGGAGAACATCAGGTAGGTTTAGGGGGACTTTTGTGTTGGATCAATGGCTTTTAGGTTTTTCTTTCGGTTTTGGGGTTGATCCCGTTCTTTTTTGGGGTGTTTTTGACGTGTTTTGCGTTCTCCGTTGTGTTTCGTTGGGTTTTCCATTGTCATCATGTTGGAAAAGTGTAAATTTTGTGTTTTGGAGAACGTTAGGTAGGTTTAGGGTGGTTTTGGGATTGGATCCGTGATTTTTGGGGATTTTCTTTCAGTTTTGGAGGTGATCCCGTTCTTTTTTGGGGTGTTTTTGACGTGTTTTGTGGTCTCCTTTCGGTTTTCGTTTGGTTCATGTTGGTCATCATGGTGGAAAAGGGTAAATTGTGGGTTTTGGGGAACATCAGGTAGGTTTAGGGGGACTTTTGGTGTGGATCTATGGCTTTTGGGGTATTCTTTCATTTTTAGGGGTTATCCCGTTCTTTTTTTTTTTTTTTTTTTTTTTTTTTTTTTTTTTTGACTTGTTTTGGGGTCTCTGATGGGTTTCGTTGGGTTCCTAATGGGCTTTACAGAGGTTGGGAGTGGATTGTACATTTAGGAGAACATCAGGTAGGTTTAAGGGTTTTTTTGGGGTTAAATCACATATTTTCTTCTGATCCGGTTCGCTTTTGTTTTTTTTTTGAGGTGTTTTGGCGTTTCCGTTGCGTTTTGTTGAGTTCCTAATGGGTTTTATGGTGGTTGGGAGTGGACTTTGGGATTTGGAGAACATCAGGTAGGTTTAGGGTGGTTTTGGAATTGGATCCTTGGTTTTTGGGGATTTTCTTCCAGTTTTGGGGGTGATTCCGTTCTTGTTTGGGGTGTTTTAGACGTGTTTTTGGGTCTCCGTTGGGTTTCGTTGGGTTTTCCGTGGTCATTATTGTGGAAAATTGTAAATTGTGTGTTTTGGAGAACATCGGGTAGCTTTAGGGTGGTTTTGGTGTGGATCTATGATTTTGAGGGTTTTTCTTCCAATTTTGGGGGTGATCCCTTTCTTTTTTGTTCTTTTTTTTGACTTGTTTTGGTTTCACCGTCAGGTTTCGTTGGGTTTTCCATGGTCATCATGGTGGAAAAGTGTAAATTGTGTGTTTTGGAGATCATCAGGTAGGTTTATGGGGACTTTTGGGGCAGATTCATGGGTTTTGGGGTTTTCTTCTGTTTTTTCTTCTGATCCATATGTTTTTTGGGGTGTTTTTGATGTGTTTTGGGGTCTCCGTTGGGTTTCGTTGGGTTTTCCATGGTCATCATAGTGGAAAAGTGTAAATTGTGGGTTTTGGAGAACATCAGGTAGGTTTAGGGGGACTTTTGGGGCAGATTCATGGTTTTTGGGGTTTTCTTCTGTTTTTTGGGGGGTGATCCTATTCATTTTTGTGTTGTTTTTGACGTGTTTTTGTGTCTCCGTTGGGTTTTGTTGGGTTTCGTAGGTCATAATGGTGGAAAAGTGTAAATTGTGGGTTTTGGAGAACATCAGGTAGGTTTAGGGTGGTTTTGGGTGGATCTATGATTTTGGGGGATTTTCTTCCAGTTTTGGGGTGATCCCGTTCTTGTTTGGGGTGGTTTTGGCCCTTTTTTGGTCTCCCTTGTGTTTCGTTCGTTTTCCGTGGTCATCATTGTGGAAAATGTTAAATTTTGGGTTTTGGAGAACATCAGGTAGGTTTAGTGTGGTTTTGGGGTGGATCTATGGTTTTTGTCATTTTCTTTCTTTTTTGAGGTGATCCCGTTCTTTTTTGGGGTGTTTTTGAGGTGTTTTGGGGTCTCCGTTGTGTTTCGTAGGTTCTCCATGGTCATCATTGTGGAAAAGGTTAAATTGTGGGTTTTGGAGAACATCAGGTAGGTTTAAGGTGGTTTTGGGGTGGATCTATATTTTTGGGGGTTTTATTTCTTTTTTGGGTGTTATCCCGTTCTTGCTTTGCGTGTTTTTGACTTGTTTTGGGGTCTCTGTTGTGTTTCGTTGGGTTCTTGTTGGTCATCATGTTGGAAAAGTGTAAATTGTGGGTTTTGGAGAACTTCAGGTAGGTTTAGGGGGACTTTTGGGGTGGATTCATGGTTTTTGGGGTTTTCTTCTTCTTTTTTTTTCTTCTGATCCATATGTTTTTTGGGGCGTTTTTGACGTGTTTTGGGGTCTCCGTTGGGTTTCGTTGGGTTTTCCGTTGGCATCATGGTGGAAAAGTGTAAATTGTGGGTTTTGGATAACTTCAGGTAGGTTTAGGGGGACTTTTGGGGTGGATTCATGGTATTTGGGCTCTTCTTCCTTTTTTTGGGGTGATCCTGTTCTTTTTTGGGGTGTTTCTGGCGTGTTATGGGGTCTCCGTTGGGTTTTGTTGGGTTCTCATTGGTTATCATGGTGAAAAAGTGTAAATTGTGGGTTTTGGAGAACATCAGGTAGGTTTAGGGGGACTTTTGTGTTGGATCAATGGCTTTTAGGTTTTTCTTTCGGTTTTGGGGTTGATCCCGTTCTTTTTTGGGGTGTTTTTGACGTGTTTTGCGTTCTCCGTTGTGTTTCGTTGGGTTTTCCATTGTCATCATGTTGGAAAAGTGTAAATTTTGTGTTTTGGAGAACGTTAGGTAGGTTTAGGGTGGTTTTGGGATTGGATCCGTGATTTTTGGGGATTTTCTTTCAGTTTTGGAGGTGATCCCGTTCTTTTTTGGGGTGTTTTTGACGTGTTTTGTGGTCTCCTTTGGGTTTTCGTTTGGTTCATGTTGGTCATCATGGTGGAAAAGTGTAAATTGTGGGTTTTGGAGAACATCAGGTAGGTTTAGGGGGACTTTTGGGGTGGATCTATGGCTTTTGGGGTATTCTTTCATTTTTAGGGGTTATCCCGTTCTTTTTTTTTTTTTTTTTTTTTTTTTTTTTTTTTTTTTGACTTGTTTTGGGGTCTCTGATGGGTTTCGTTGGGTTCCTAATGGGCTTTACAGAGGTTGGGAGTGGATTGTACATTTAGGAGAACATCAGGTAGGTTTAAGGGTTTTTTTGGGGTTAAATCACATATTTTCTTCTGATCCGGTTCGCTTTTGTTTTTTTTTTGAGGTGTTTTGGCGTTTCCGTTGCGTTTTGTTGAGTTCCTAATGGGTTTTATGGTGGTTGGGAGTGGACTTTGGGATTTGGAGAACATCAGGTAGGTTTAGGGTGGTTTTGGAATTGGATCCTTGGTTTTTGGGGATTTTCTTCCAGTTTTGGGGGTGATTCCGTTCTTGTTTGGGGTGTTTTAGACGTGTTTTTGGGTCTCCGTTGGGTTTCGTTGGGTTTTCCGTGGTCATTATTGTGGAAAATTGTAAATTGTGTGTTTTGGAGAACATCGGGTAGCTTTAGGGTGGTTTTGGTGTGGATCTATGATTTTGAGGGTTTTTCTTCCAATTTTGGGGGTGATCCCTTTCTTTTTTGTTCTTTTTTTTGACTTGTTTTGGTTTCACCGTCAGGTTTCGTTGGGTTTTCCATGGTCATCATGGTGGAAAAGTGTAAATTGTGTGTTTTGGAGATCATCAGGTAGGTTTATGGGGACTTTTGGGGCAGATTCATGGGTTTTGGGGTTTTCTTCTGTTTTTTCTTCTGATCCATATGTTTTTTGGGGTGTTTTTGATGTGTTTTGGGGTCTCCGTTGGGTTTCGTTGGGTTTTCCATGGTCATCATAGTGGAAAAGTGTAAATTGTGGGTTTTGGAGAACATCAGGTAGGTTTAGGGGGACTTTTGGGGCAGATTCATGGTTTTTGGGGTTTTCTTCTGTTTTTTTGGGGGTGATCCTATTCATTTTTGTGTTGTTTTTGACGTGTTTTTGTGTCTCCGTTGGGTTTTGTTGGGTTTCGTAGGTCATAATGGTGGAAAAGTGTAAATTGTGGGTTTTGGAGAACATCAGGTAGGTTTAGGGTGGTTTTGGGTGGATCTATGATTTTGGGGGATTTTCTTCCAGTTTTGGGGTGATCCCGTTCTTGTTTGGGGTGGTTTTGGCCCTTTTTTGGTCTCCCTTGTGTTTCGTTCGTTTTCCGTGGTCATCATTGTGGAAAATGTTAAATTTTGGGTTTTGGAGAACATCAGGTAGGTTTAGTGTGGTTTTGGGGTGGATCTATGGTTTTTGTCATTTTCTTTCTTTTTTGAGGTGATCCCGTTCTTTTTTGGGGTGTTTTTGAGGTGTTTTGGGGTCTCCGTTGTGTTTCGTAGGTTTTCCATGGTCATCATTGTGGAAAAGGTTAAATTGTGGGTTTTGGAGAACATCAGGTAGGTTTAAGGTGGTTTTGGGGTGGATCTATATTTTTGGGGGTTTTATTTCTTTTTTGGGTGTTATCCCGTTCTTGCTTTGCGTGTTTTTGACTTGTTTTGGGGTCTCTGTTGTGTTTCGTTGGGTTCTTGTTGGTCATCATGTTGGAAAAGTGTAAATTGTGGGTTTTGGAGAACTTCAGGTAGGTTTAGGGGGACTTTTGGGGTGGATTTATGGTTTTTGGGGTTTTCTTCTTCTTTTTTTTTCTTCTGATCCATATGTTTTTTGGGGCGTTTTTGACGTGTTTTGGGGTCTCCGTTGGGTTTCGTTGGGTTTTCCGTTGGCATCATGGTGGAAAAGTGTAAATTGTGGGTTTTGGATAACTTCAGGTAGGTTTAGGGGGACTTTTGGGGTGGATTCATGGTATTTGGGCTCTTCTTCCGTTTTTTGGGGTGATCCTGTTCTTTTTTGGGGTGTTTCTGGCGTGTTATGGGGTCTCCGTTGGGTTTTGTTGGGTTCTCATTGGTTATCATGGTGAAAAAGTGTAAATTGTGGGTTTTGGAGAACATCAGGTAGGTTTAGGGGGACTTTTGTGTTGGATCAATGGCTTTTAGGTTTTTCTTTCGGTTTTGGGGTTGATCCCGTTCTTTTTTGGGGTGTTTTTGACGTGTTTTGCGTTCTCCGTTGTGTTTCGTTGGGTTTTCCATTGTCATCATGTTGGAAAAGTGTAAATTTTGTGTTTTGGAGAACGTTAGGTAGGTTTAGGGTGGTTTTGGGATTGGATCCGTGATTTTTGGGGATTTTCTTTCAGTTTTGGAGGTGATCCCGTTCTTTTTTGGGGTGTTTTTGACGTGTTTTGTGGTCTCCTTTGGGTTTTCGTTTGGTTCATGTTGGTCATCATGGTGGAAAAGGGTAAATTGTGGGTTTTGGGGAACATCAGGTAGGTTTAGGGGGACTTTTGGTGTGGATCTATGGCTTTTGGGGTATTCTTTCATTTTTAGGGGTTATCCCGTTCTTGTTTTGTTTTGTTTTTTTTTTGTTTTTTTTTTTTTTGACTCGTTTTGGGGTCTCTGATGGGTTTCGTTGGGTTCCTAATGGGCTTTATAGAGGTTGGGAGTGGATTGTACATTTAGGAGAACATCAGGTAGGTTTAAGGGTTTTTTTGGGGTTAAATCACATATTTTCTTCTGATCCGGTTCGCTTTTGTTTTTTTTTTTGAGGTGTTTTGGCGTTTCCGTTGCGTTTTGTTGAGTTCCTAATGGGTTTTATGGTGGTTGGGAGTGGACTTTGGGATTTGGAGAACATCAGGTAGGTTTAGGGTGGTTTTGGAATTGGATCCTTGGTTTTTGGGGATTTTCTTCCAGTTTTGGGGGTGATTCCGTTCTTGTTTGGGGTGTTTTTGACGTGTTTTGGGGTCTCCGTTGGGTTTCGTTGGGTTTTCCGTGGTCATTATTGTGGAAAATTGTAAATTGTGTGTTTTGGAGAACATCGGGTAGCTTTAGGGTGGTTTTGGTGTGGATCTATGATTTTGAGGGTTTTTCTTCCAATTTTGGGGGTGATCCCTTTCTTTTTTGTTCTTTTTTTTGACTTGTTTTGGTTTCACCGTCAGGTTTCGTTGGGTTTTCCATGGTCATCATGGTGGAAAAGTGTAAATTGTGTGTTTTGGAGATCATCAGGTAGGTTTATGGGGACTTTTGGGGCAGATTCATGGGTTTTGGGGTTTTCTTCTGTTTTTTCTTCTGATCCATATGTTTTTTGGGGTGTTTTTGATGTGTTTTGGGGTCTCCGTTGGGTTTCGTTGGGTTTTCCATGGTCATCATAGTGGAAAAGTGTAAATTGTGTGTTTTGGAGAACATCAGGTAGGTTTAGGGGGACTTTTGGGGCAGATTCATGGTTTTTGGGGTTTTCTTCTGTTTTTTTGGGGGTGATCCTATTCATTTTTGGGTTGTTTTTGACGTGTTTTTGTGTCTCCGTTGGGTTTTGTTGGGTTTCGTAGGTCATAATGGTGGAAAAGTGTAAATTGTGGGTTTTGGAGAACATCAGGTAGGTTTAGGGTGGTTTTGGGTGGATCTATGATTTTGGGGGATTTTCTTCCAGTTTTGGGGTGATCCCGTTCTTGTTTGGGGTGGTTTTGGCCCTTTTTTGGTCTCCCTTGTGTTTCGTTCGTTTTCTGTGGTCATCATTGTGGAAAATGTTAAATTGTGGGTTTTGGAGAACATCAGGTAGGTTTAGGGTGGTTTTGGGGTGGATCTATATTTTTGGGGGTTTTATTTCTTTTTTGGGTGTTATCCCGTTCTTGCTTTGCGTGTTTTTGACTTGTTTTGGGGTCTCTGTTGTGTTTCGTTGGGTTCTTGTTGGTCATCATGTTGGAAAAGTGTAAATTGTGGGTTTTGGAGAACTTCAGGTAGGTTTAGGGGGACTTTTGGGGTGGATTCATGGTTTTTGGGGTTTTCTTCTTCTTTTTTTTTCTTCTGATCCATATGTTTTTTGGGGTGTTTTTGACGTGTTTTAGGGTCTCCGTTGGGTTTCGTTGGGTTTTCCGTTGGCATCATGGTGGAAAAGTGTAAATTGTGGGTTTTGGATAACTTCAGGTAGGTTTAGGGGGACTTTTGGGGTGGATTCATGGTATTTGGGCTCTTCTTCCGTTTTTTGGGGTGATCCTGTTCTTTTTTGGGGTGTTTCTGGCGTGTTATGGGGTCTCTGTTGGGTTTTGTTGGGTTCTCATTGGTTATCATGGTGAAAAAGTGTAAATTGTGGGTTTTGGAGAACATCAGGTAGGTTTAGGGGGACTTTTGTGTTGGATCAATGGCTTTTAGGTTTTTCTTTCGGTTTTGGGGTTGATCCCGTTCTTTTTTGGGGTGTTTTTGACGTGTTTTGCGTTCTCCGTTGTGTTTCGTTGGGTTTTCCATTGTCATCATGTTGGAAAAGTGTAAATTTTGTGTTTTGGAGAACGTTAGGTAGGTTTAGGGTGGTTTTGGGATTGGATCCGTGATTTTTGGGGATTTTCTTTCAGTTTTGGAGGTGATCCCGTTCTTTTTTGGGGTGTTTTTGACGTGTTTTGTGGTCTCCTTTGGGTTTTCGTTTGGTTCATGTTGGTCATCATGGTGGAAAAGGGTAAATTGTGGGTTTTGGGGAACATCAGGTAGGTTTAGGGGGACTTTTGGTGTGGATCTATGGCTTTTGGGGTATTCTTTCATTTTTAGGGGTTATCCCGTTCTTGTTTTGTTTTTTTTTTTTGACTTGTTTTGGGGTCTCTGATGGGTTTCGTTGGGTTCCTAATGGGCTTTATAGAGGTTGGGAGTGGATTGTACATTTAGGAGAACATCAGGTAGGTTTAAGGGTTTTTTTGGGGTTAAATCACATATTTTCTTCTGATCCGGTTCGCTTTTGTTTTTTTTTTTTGAGGTGTTTTGGCGTTTCCGTTGCGTTTTGTTGAGTTCCTAATGGGTTTTATGGTGGTTGGGAGTGGACTTTGGGATTTGGAGAACATCAGGTAGGTTTAGGGTGGTTTTGGAATTGGATCCTTGGTTTTTGGGGATTTTCTTCCAGTTTTGGGGGTGATTCCGTTCTTGTTTGGGGTGTTTTTGACGTGTTTTGGGGTCTCCGTTGGGTTTCGTTGGGTTTTCCGTGGTCATTATTGTGGAAAATTGTAAATTGTGTGTTTTGGAGAACATCGGGTAGCTTTAGGGTGGTTTTGGTGTGGATCTATGATTTTGAGGGTTTTTCTTCCAATTTTGGGGGTGATCCCTTTCTTTTTTGTTCTTTTTTTTGACTTGTTTTGGTTTCACCGTCAGGTTTCGTTGGGTTTTCCATGGTCATCATGGTGGAAAAGTGTAAATTGTGTGTTTTGGAGATCATCAGGTAGGTTTATGGGGACTTTTGGGGCAGATTCATGGGTTTTGGGGTTTTCTTCTGTTTTTTCTTCTGATCCATATGTTTTTTGGGGTGTTTTTGATGTGTTTTGGGGTCTCCGTTGGGTTTCGTTGGGTTTTCCATGGTCATCATAGTGGAAAAGTGTAAATTGTGTGTTTTGGAGAACATCAGGTAGGTTTAGGGGGACTTTTGGGGCAGATTCATGGTTTTTGGGGTTTTCTTCTGTTTTTTTGGGGGTGATCCTATTCATTTTTGGGTTGTTTTTGACGTGTTTTTGTGTCTCCGTTGGGTTTTGTTGGGTTTCGTAGGTCATAATGGTGGAAAAGTGTAAATTGTGGGTTTTGGAGAACATCAGGTAGGTTTAGGGTGGTTTTGTGTGGATCTATGATTTTGGGGGATTTTCTTCCAGTTTTGGGGTGATCCCGTTCTTGTTTGGGGTGGTTTTGGCCCTTTTTTGGTCTCCCTTGTGTTTCGTTCGTTTTCCGTGGTCATCATTGTGGAAAATGTTAAATTTTGGGTTTTGGAGAACATCAGGTAGGTTTAGGGTGGTTTTGGGGTGGATCTATGGTTTTTGTCATTTTCTTTCTTTTTTGAGGTGATCCCGTTCTTTTTTGGGGTGTTTTTGAGGTGTTTTGGGGTCTCCGTTGTGTTTCGTAGGTTTTCCGTGGTCATCATTGTGGAAAAGGTTAAATTGTGGGTTTTGGAGAACATCAGGTAGGTTTAGGGTGGTTTTGGGGTGGATCTATATTTTTTGGGGTTTTATTTCTTTTTTGGGTGTTATCCCGTTCTTGCTTTGCGTGTTTTTGACTTGTTTTGGGGTCTCTGTTGTGTTTCGTTGGGTTCTTGTTGGTCATCATGTTGGAAAAGTGTAAATTGTGGGTTTTGGAGAACTTCAGGTAGGTTTAGGGGGACTTTTGGGGTGGATTCATGGTTTTTGGGGTTTTCTTCTTCTTTTTTTTTCTTCTGATCCATATGTTTTTTGGGGTGTTTTTGACGTGTTTTAGGGTCTCCGGTGGGTTTCGTTGGGTTTTCCGTTGGCATCATGGTGGAAAAGTGTAAATTGTGGGTTTTGGATAACTTCAGGTAGGTTTAGGGGGACTTTTGGGGTGGATTCATGGTATTTGGGCTCTTCTTCCGTTTTTTGGGGTGATCCTGTTCTTTTTTGGGGTGTTTCTGGCGTGTTATGGGGTCTCTGTTGGGTTTTTTTGGGTTCTCATTGGTTATCATGGTGAAAAAGTGTAAATTGTGGGTTTTGGAGAACATCAGGTAGGTTTAGGGGGACTTTTGTGTTGGATCAATGGCTTTTAGGTTTTTCTTTCGGTTTTGGGGTTGATCCCGTTCTTTTTTGGGGTGTTTTTGACGTGTTTTGCGTTCTCCGTTGTGTTTCGTTGGGTTTTCCATTGTCATCATGTTGGAAAAGTGTAAATTTTGTGTTTTGGAGAACGTTAGGTAGGTTTAGGGTGGTTTTGGGATTGGATCCGTGATTTTTGGGGATTTTCTTTCAGTTTTGGAGGTGATCCCGTTCTTTTTTGGGGTGTTTTTGACGTGTTTTGTGGTCTCCTTTGGGTTTTCGTTTGGTTCATGTTGGTCATCATGGTGGAAAAGGGTAAATTGTGGGTTTTGGGGAACATCAGGTAGGTTTAGGGGGACTTTTGGTGTGGATCTATGGCTTTTGGGGTATTCTTTCATTTTTAGGGGTTATCCCGTTCTTGTTTTGTTTTTTTTTTTTGACTTGTTTTGGGGTCTCTGATGGGTTTCGTTGGGTTCCTAATGGGCTTTATAGAGGTTGGGAGTGGATTGTACATTTAGGAGAACATCAGGTAGGTTTAAGGGTTTTTTTGGGGTTAAATCACATATTTTCTTCTGATCCGGTTCGCTTTTGTTTTTTTTTTTGAGGTGTTTTGGCGTTTCCGTTGCGTTTTGTTGAGTTCCTAATGGGTTTTATGGTGGTTGGGAGTGGACTTTGGGATTTGGAGAACATCAGGTAGGTTTAGGGTGGTTTTGGAATTGGATCCTTGGTTTTTGGGGATTTTCTTCCAGTTTTGGGGGTGATTCCGTTCTTGTTTGGGGTGTTTTAGACGTGTTTTTGGGTCTCCGTTGGGTTTCGTTGGGTTTTCCGTGGTCATTATTGTGGAAAATTGTAAATTGTGTGTTTTGGAGAACATCGGGTAGCTTTAGGGTGGTTTTGGTGTGGATCTATGATTTTGAGGGTTTTTCTTCCAATTTTGGGGGTGATCCCTTTCTTTTTTGTTCTTTTTTTTGACTTGTTTTGGTTTCACCGTCAGGTTTCGTTGGGTTTTCCATGGTCATCATGGTGGAAAAGTGTAAATTGTGTGTTTTGGAGATCATCAGGTAGGTTTATGGGGACTTTTGGGGCAGATTCATGGGTTTTGGGGTTTTCTTCTGTTTTTTCTTCTGATCCATATGTTTTTTGGGGTGTTTTTGATGTGTTTTGGGGTCTCCGTTGGGTTTCGTTGGGTTTTCCATGGTCATCATAGTGGAAAAGTGTAAATTGTGGGTTTTGGAGAACATCAGGTAGGTTTAGGGGGACTTTTGGGGCAGATTCATGGTTTTTGGGGTTTTCTTCTGTTTTTTTGGGGGTGATCCTATTCATTTTTGGGTTGTTTTTGACGTGTTTTTGTGTCTCCGTTGGGTTTTGTTGGGTTTCGTAGGTCATAATGGTGGAAAAGTGTAAATTGTGGGTTTTGGAGAACATCAGGTAGGTTTAGGGTGGTTTTGGGTGGATCTATGATTTTGGGGGATTTTCTTCCAGTTTTGGGGTGATCCCGTTCTTGTTTGGGGTGGTTTTGGCCCTTTTTTGGTCTCCCTTGTGTTTCGTTCGTTTTCCGTGGTCATCATTGTGGAAAAGGTTAAATTGTGGGTTTTGGAGAACATCAGGTAGGTTTAGGGTGGTTTTGGGGTGGATCTATGTTTTTTGTCATTTTCTTTCTTTTTTGAGGTGATCCCGTTCTTTTTTGGGGTGTTTTTGAGGTGTTTTGGGGTCTCCGTTGTGTTTCGTAGGTTTTCCATGGTCATCATTGTGGAAAAGGTTAAATTGTGGGTTTTGGAGAACATCAGGTAGGTTTAGGGTGGTTTTGGGGTGGATCTATATTTTTGGGGGTTTTATTTCTTTTTTGGGTGTTATCCCGTTCTTGCTTTGCGTGTTTTTGACTTGTTTTGGGGTCTCTGTTGTGTTTCGTTGGGTTCTTGTTGGTCATCATGTTGGAAAAGTGTAAATTGTGGGTTTTGGAGAACTTCAGGTAGGTTTAGGGGGACTTTTGGGGTGGATTCATGGTTTTTGGGGTTTTCTTCTTCTTTTTTTTTCTTCTGATCCATATGTTTTTTGGGGTGTTTTTGACGTGTTTTAGGGTCTCCGGTGGGTTTCGTTGGGTTTTCCGTTGGCATCATGGTGGAAAAGTGTAAATTGTGGGTTTTGGATAACTTCAGGTAGGTTTAGGGGGACTTTTGGGGTGGATTCATGGTATTTGGGCTCTTCTTCCGTTTTTTGGGGTGATCCTGTTCTTTTTTGGGGTGTTTCTGGCGTGTTATGGGGTCTCTGTTGGGTTTTGTTGGGTTCTCATTGGTTATCATGGTGAAAAAGTGTAAATTGTGGGTTTTGGAGAACATCAGGTAGGTTTAGGGGGACTTTTGTGTTGGATCAATGGCTTTTAGGTTTTTCTTTCGGTTTTGGGGTTGATCCCGTTCTTTTTTGGGGTGTTTTTGACGTGTTTTGCGTTCTCCGTTGTGTTTCGTTGGGTTTTCCATTGTCATCATGTTGGAAAAGTGTAAATTTTGTGTTTTGGAGAACGTTAGGTAGGTTTAGGGTGGTTTTGGGATTGGATCCGTGATTTTTGGGGATTTTCTTTCAGTTTTGGAGGTGATCCCGTTCTTTTTTGGGGTGTTTTTGACGTGTTTTGTGGTCTCCTTTGGGTTTTCGTTTGGTTCATGTTGGTCATCATGGTGGAAAAGGGTAAATTGTGGGTTTTGGGGAACATCAGGTAGGTTTAGGGGGACTTTTGGTGTGGATCTATGGCTTTTGGGGTATTCTTTCATTTTTAGGGGTTATCCCGTTCTTGTTTTGTTTTTTTTTTTTTTGACTTGTTTTGGGGTCTCTGATGGGTTTCGTTGGGTTCCTAATGGGCTTTATAGAGGTTGGGAGTGGATTGTACATTTAGGAGAACATCAGGTAGGTTTAAGGGTTTTTTTGGGGTTAAATCACATATTTTCTTCTGATCCGGTTCGCTTTTGTTTTTTTTTTTGAGGTGTTTTGGCGTTTCCGTTGCGTTTTGTTGAGTTCCTAATGGGTTTTATGGTGGTTGGGAGTGGACTTTGGGATTTGGAGAACATCAGGTAGGTTTAGGGTGGTTTTGGAATTGGATCCTTGGTTTTTGGGGATTTTCTTCCAGTTTTGGGGGTGATTCCGTTCTTGTTTGGGGTGTTTTTGACGTGTTTTGGGGTCTCCGTTGGGTTTCGTTGGGTTTTCCGTGGTCATTATTGTGGAAAATTGTAAATTGTGTGTTTTGGAGAACATCGGGTAGCTTTAGGGTGGTTTTGGTGTGGATCTATGATTTTGAGGGTTTTTCTTCCAATTTTGGGGGTGATCCCTTTCTTTTTTGTTCTTTTTTTTGACTTGTTTTGGTTTCACCGTCAGGTTTCGTTGGGTTTTCCATGGTCATCATGGTGGAAAAGTGTAAATTGTGTGTTTTGGAGATCATCAGGTAGGTTTATGGGGACTTTTGGGGCAGATTCATGGGTTTTGGGGTTTTCTTCTGTTTTTTCTTCTGATCCATATGTTTTTTGGGGTGTTTTTGATGTGTTTTGGGGTCTCCGTTGGGTTTCGTTGGGTTTTCCATGGTCATCATAGTGGAAAAGTGTAAATTGTGTGTTTTGGAGAACATCAGGTAGGTTTAGGGGGACTTTTGGGGCAGATTCATGGTTTTTGGGGTTTTCTTCTGTTTTTTTGGGGGTGATCCTATTCATTTTTGGGTTGTTTTTGACGTGTTTTTGTGTCTCCGTTGGGTTTTGTTGGGTTTCGTAGGTCATAATGGTGGAAAAGTGTAAATTGTGGGTTTTGGAGAACATCAGGTAGGTTTAGGGTGGTTTTGGGTGGATCTATGATTTTGGGGGATTTTCTTCCAGTTTTGGGGTGATCCCGTTCTTGTTTGGGGTGGTTTTGGCCCTTTTTTGGTCTCCCTTGTGTTTCGTTCGTTTTCCGTGGTCATCATTGTGGAAAATGTTAAATTTTGGGTTTTGGAGAACATCAGGTAGGTTTAAGGTGGTTTTGGGGTGGATCTATGGTTTTTGTCATTTTCTTTCTTTTTTGAGGTGATCCCGTTCTTTTTTGGGGTGTTTTTGAGGTGTTTTGGGGTCTCCGTTGTGTTTCGTAGGTTTTCCGTGGTCATCATTGTGGAAAAGGTTAAATTGTGGGTTTTGGAGAACATCAGGTAGGTTTAGGGTGGTTTTGGGGTGGATCTATATTTTTTGGGGTTTTATTTCTTTTTTGGGTGTTATCCCGTTCTTGCTTTGCGTGTTTTTGACTTGTTTTGGGGTCTCTGTTGTGTTTCGTTGGGTTCTTGTTGGTCATCATGTTGGAAAAGTGTAAATTGTGGGTTTTGGAGAACTTCAGGTAGGTTTAGGGGGACTTTTGGGGTGGATTCATGGTTTTTGGGGTTTTCTTCTTCTTTTTTTTTCTTCTGATCCATATTTTTTTTTATGGTGTTTCTGGCGTGTTATGGGGTCTCCGTTGGGTTTTGTTGGGTTCTCATTGGGTATCATGGTGGAAAAGTGTAAATTGTGGGTTTTGGATAACTTCAGGTAGGTTTAGGGGGACTTTTGGGGTGGATTCATGGTATTTGGGCTCTTCTTCCATTTTTTGGGGTGATCCTGTTCTTTTTTGGGGTGTTTCTGGCGTGTTATGGGGTCTCTGTTGGGTTTTGTTGGGTTCTCATTGGTTATCATGGTGAAAAAGTGTACATTGTGGGTTTTGGAGAACATCAGGTAGGTTTAGGGGGACTTTTGTGTTGGATCAATGGCTTTTAGGTTTTTCTTTCGGTTTTGGGGTTGATCCCGTTCTTTTTTGGGGTGTTTTTGACGTGTTTTGCGTTCTCCGTTGTGTTTCGTTGGGTTTTCCATTGTCATCATGTTGGAAAAGTGTAAGTTTTGTGTTTTGGAGAACGTTAGGTAGGTTTAGGGTGGTTTTGGGATTGGATCCGTGATTTTTGGGGATTTTCTTTCAGTTTTGGAGGTGATCCCGTTCTTTTTTGGGGTGTTTTTGACGTGTTTTGTGGTCTCCTTTGGGTTTTCGTTTGGTTCATGTTGGTCATCATGGTGGAAAAGGGTAAATTGTGGGTTTTGGGGAACATCAGGTAGGTTTAGGGGGACTTTTGGTGTGGATCTATGGCTTTTGGGGTATTCTTTCATTTTTAGGGGTTATCCCGTTCTTGTTTTGTTTTTTTTTTTTTTGACTTGTTTTGGGGTCTCTGATGGGTTTCGTTGGGTTCCTAATGGGCTTTATAGAGGTTGGGAGTGGATTGTACATTTAGGAGAACATCAGGTAGGTTTAAGGGTTTTTTTGGGGTTAAATCACATATTTTCTTCTGATCCGGTTCGCTTTTGTTTTTTTTTTTGAGGTGTTTTGGCGTTTCCGTTGCGTTTTGTTGAGTTCCTAATGGGTTTTATGGTGGTTGGGAGTGGACTTTGGGATTTGGAGAACATCAGGTAGGTTTAGGGTGGTTTTGGAATTGGATCCTTGGTTTTTGGGGATTTTCTTCCAGTTTTGGGGGTGATTCCGTTCTTGTTTGGGGTGTTTTTGACGTGTTTTGGGGTCTCCGTTGGGTTTCGTTGGGTTTTCCGTGGTCATTATTGTGGAAAATTGTAAATTGTGTGTTTTGGAGAACATCGGGTAGCTTTAGGGTGGTTTTGGTGTGGATCTATGATTTTGAGGGTTTTTCTTCCAATTTTGGGGGTGATCCCTTTCTTTTTTGTTCTTTTTTTTGACTTGTTTTGGTTTCACCGTCAGGTTTCGTTGGGTTTTCCATGGTCATCATGGTGGAAAAGTGTAAATTGTGTGTTTTGGAGATCATCAGGTAGGTTTATGGGGACTTTTGGGGCAGATTCATGGGTTTTGGGGTTTTCTTCTGTTTTTTCTTCTGATCCATATGTTTTTTGGGGTGTTTTTGATGTGTTTTGGGGTCTCCGTTGGGTTTCGTTGGGTTTTCCATGGTCATCATAGTGGAAAAGTGTAAATTGTGTGTTTTGGAGAACATCAGGTAGGTTTAGGGGGACTTTTGGGGCAGATTCATGGTTTTTGGGGTTTTCTTCTGTTTTTTTTGGGGGTGATCCTATTCATTTTTGTGTTGTTTTTGACGTGTTTTTGTGTCTCTGTTGGGTTTTGTTGGGTTCTCATTGGTCATCATGGTGAAAAAGTGTAAATTGTGGGTTTTGGAGAACATCAGGTAGGTTTAGGGTGGTTCTGGTTGGATCTATGATTTTGGGGGATTTTCTTCCAGTTTTGGGGTGATCCCGTTCTTGTTTGGGGTGGTTTTGGCCCTTTTTTGGTCTCCCTTGTGTTTCGTTCGTTTTCCGTGGTCATCATTGTGGAAAATGTTAAATTTTGGGTTTTGGAGAACATCAGGTAGGTTTAGTGTGGTTTTGGGGTGGATCTATGGTTTTTGTCATTTTCTTTCTTTTTTGAGGTGATCCCGTTCTTTTTTGGGGTGTTTTTGAGGTGTTTTGGGGTCTCCGTTGTGTTTCGTAGGTTTTCCATGGTCATCATTGTGGAAAAGGTTAAATTGTGGGTTTTGGAGAACATCAGGTAGGTTTAGGGTGGTTTTGGGGTGGATCTATATTTTTTGGGGTTTTATTTCTTTTTTGGGTGTTATCCCGTTCTTGCTTTGCGTGTTTTTGACTTGTTTTGGGGTCTCTGTTGTGTTTCGTTGGGTTTTTGTTGGTCATCATGTTGGAAAAGTGTAAATTGTGGGTTTTGGATAACTTCAGGTAGGTTTAGGGGGACTTTTGGGGTGGATTCATGGTATTTGGGCTCTTCTTCTGTTTTTTTGGGGTGATCCTGTTCTTTTTTGGGGTGTTTCTGGCGTGTTATGGGGTCTCCGTTGGGTTTTGTTGGGTTCTCATTGGTTATCATGGTGAAAAAGTGTAAATTGTGGGTTTTGGAGAACATCAGGTAGGTTTAGGGGGACTTTTGTGTTGCATCAATGGCTTTTAGGTTTTTCTTTCGGTTTTGGGGTTGATCCCGTTCTTTTTTGGGGTGTTTTTGACGTGTTTTGCGTTCTCCGTTGTGTTTCGTTGGGTTTTCCATTGTCATCATGTTGGAAAAGTGTAAATTTTGTGTTTTGGAGAACGTTAGGTAGGTTTAGGGTGGTTTTGGGATTGGATCCGTGATTTTTGGGGATTTTCTTTCAGTTTTGGAGGTGATCCCGTTCTTTTTTGGGGTGTTTTTGACGTGTTTTGTGGTCTCCTTTGGGTTTTCGTTTGGTTCATGTTGGTCATCATGGTGGAAAAGGGTAAATTGTGGGTTTTGGGGAACATCAGGTAGGTTTAGGGGGACTTCTGGTGTGGATCTATGGCTTTTGGGGTATTCTTTCATTTTTAGGGGTTATCCCGTTCTTGTTTTGTTTTCTTTTGACTTGTTTTGGGGTCTCTGATGGGTTTCGTTGGGTTCCTAATGGGCTTTATAGAGGTTGGGAGTGGATTGTACATTTAGGAGAACATCAGGTAGGTTTAAGGGTTTTTTTGGGGTTAAATCACATATTTTCTTCTGATCCGGTTCGCTTTTGTTTTTTTTTTGAGGTGTTTTGGCGTTTCCGTTGCGTTTTGTTGAGTTCCTAATGGGTTTTATGGTGGTTGGGAGTGGACTTTGGGATTTGGAGAACATCAGGTAGGTTTAGGGTGGTTTTGGAATTGGATCCTTGGTTTTTGGGGATTTTCTTCCAGTTTTGGGGGTGATTCCGTTCTTGTTTGGGGTGTTTTTGACGTGTTTTGGGGTCTCCGTTGGGTTTCGTTGGGTTTTCCGTGGTCATTATTGTGGAAAATTGTAAATTGTGTGTTTTGGAGAACATCGGGTAGCTTTAGGGTGGTTTTGGTGTGGATCTATGATTTTGAGGGTTTTTCTTCCAATTTTGGGGGTGATCCCTTTCTTTTTTGTTCTTTTTTTTGACTTGTTTTGGTTTCACCGTCAGGTTTCGTTGGGTTTTCCATGGTCATCATGGTGGAAAAGTGTAAATTGTGTGTTTTGGAGATCATCAGGTAGGTTTATGGGGACTTTTGGGGCAGATTCATGGGTTTTGGGGTTTTCTTCTGTTTTTTCTTCTGATCCATATGTTTTTTGGGGTGTTTTTGATGTGTTTTGGGGTCTCCGTTGGGTTTCGTTGGGTTTTCCATGGTCATCATAGTGGAAAAGTGTAAATTGTGTGTTTTGGAGAACATCAGGTAGGTTTAGGGGGACTTTTGGGGCAGATTCATGGTTTTTGGGGTTTTCTTCTGTTTTTTTGGGGGTGATCCTATTCATTTTTGTGTTGTTTTTGACGTGTTTTTGTGTCTCCGTTGGGTTTTGTTGGGTTTCGTAGGTCATAATGGTGGAAAAGTGTAAATTGTGGGTTTTGGAGAACATCAGGTAGGTTTAGGGTGGTTTTGGTTGGATCTATGATTTTGGGGGATTTTCTTCCAGTTTTGGGGTGATCCCGTTCTTGTTTGGGGTGTTTTTGGCCCTTTTTTGGTCTCCCTTGTGTTTCGTTCGTTTTCCGTGGTCATCATTGTGGAAAATGTTAAATTTTGGGTTTTGGAGAACATCAGGTAGGTTTAGGGTGGTTTTGGGGTGGATCTATGGTTTTTGTCATTTTCTTTCTTTTTTGAGGTGATCCCGTTCTTTTTTGGGGTGTTTTTGAGGTGTTTTGGGGTCTCCGTTGTGTTTCGTAGGTTTTCCATGGTCATCATTGTGGAAAAGGTTAAATTGTGGGTTTTGGAGAACATCAGGTAGGTTTAAGGTGGTTTTGGGGTGGATCTATATTTTTTGGGGTTTTATTTCTTTTTTGGGTGTTATCCCGTTCTTGCTTTGCGTGTTTTTGACTTGTTTTGGGGTCTCTGTTGTGTTTCGTTGGGTTTTTGTTGGTCATCATGTTGGAAAAGTGTAAATTGTGGGTTTTGGATAACTTCAGGTAGGTTTAGGGGGACTTTTGGGGTGGATTCATGGTATTTGGGCTCTTCTTCTGTTTTTTTGGGGTGATCCTGTTCTTTTTTGGGGTGTTTCTGGCGTGTTATGGGGTCTCCGTTGGGTTTTGTTGGGTTCTCATTGGTTATCATGGTGAAAAAGTGTAAATTGTGGGTTTTGGAGAACATCAGGTAGGTTTAGGGGGACTTTTGTGTTGCATCAATGGCTTTTAGGTTTTTCTTTCGGTTTTGGGGTTGATCCCGTTCTTTTTTGGGGTGTTTTTGACGTGTTTTGCGTTCTCCGTTGTGTTTCGTTGGGTTTTCCATTGTCATCATGTTGGAAAAGTGTAAATTTTGTGTTTTGGAGAACGTTAGGTAGGTTTAGGGTGGTTTTGGGATTGGATCCGTGATTTTTGGGGATTTTCTTTCAGTTTTGGAGGTGATCCCGTTCTTTTTTGGGGTGTTTTTGACGTGTTTTGTGGTCTCCTTTGGGTTTTCGTTTGGTTCATGTTGGTCATCATGGTGGAAAAGGGTAAATTGTGGGTTTTGGGGAACATCAGGTAGGTTTAGGGGGACTTTTGGTGTGGATCTATGGCTTTTGGGGTATTCTTTCATTTTTAGGGGTTATCCCGTTCTTGTTTTGTTTTTTTTTTTTGACTTGTTTTGGGGTCTCTGATGGATTTCGTTGGGTTCCTAATGGGCTTTATAGAGGTTGGGAGTGGATTGTACATTTAGGAGAACATCAGGTAGGTTTAAGGGTTTTTTTGGGGTTAAATCACATATTTTCTTCTGATCCGGTTCGCTTTTGTTTTTTTTTTTGAGGTGTTTTGGCGTTTCCGTTGCGTTTTGTTGAGTTCCTAATGGGTTTTATGGTGGTTGGGAGTGGACTTTGGGATTTGGAGAACATCAGGTAGGTTTAGGGTGGTTTTGGAATTGGATCCTTGGTTTTTGGGGATTTTCTTCCAGTTTTGGGGGTGATTCCGTTCTTGTTTGGGGTGTTTTTGACGTGTTTTGGGGTCTCCGTTGGGTTTCGTTGGGTTTTCCGTGGTCATCATTGTGGAAAATTTTAAATTGTGTGTTTTGGAGAACATCGGGTAGCTTTAGGGTGGTTTTGGTGTGGATCTATGATTTTGAGGGTTTTTCTTCCAATTTTGGGGGTGATCCCTTTCTTTTTTGTTCTTTTTTTTGACTTGTTTTGGTTTCACCGTCAGGTTTCGTTGGGTTTTCCATGGTCATCATGGTGGAAAAGTGTAAATTGTGTGTTTTGGAGATCATCAGGTAGGTTTATGGGGACTTTTGGGGCAGATTCATGGGTTTTGGGGTTTTCTTCTGTTTTTTCTTCTGATCCATATGTTTTTTGGGGTGTTTTTGATGTGTTTTGGGGTCTCCGTTGGGTTTCGTTGGGTTTTCCATGGTCATCATAGTGGAAAAGTGTAAATTGTGTGTTTTGGAGAACATCAGGTAGGTTTAGGGGGACTTTTGGGGCAGATTCATGGTTTTTGGGGTTTTCTTCTGTTTTTTTGGGGGTGATCCTATTCATTTTTGGGTTGTTTTTGACGTGTTTTTGTGTCTCTGTTGGGTTTTGTTGGGTTCTCATTGGTCATCATGGTGAAAAAGTGTAAATTGTGGGTTTTGGAGAACATCAGGTAGGTTTAGGGTGGTTCTGGTTGGATCTATGATTTTGGGGGATTTTCTTCCAGTTTTGGGGTGATCCCGTTCTTGTTTGGGGTGGTTTTGGCCCTTTTTTGGTCTCCCTTGTGTTTCGTTCGTTTTCCGTGGTCATCATTGTGGAAAATGTTAAATTTTGGGTTTTGGAGAACATCAGGTAGGTTTAGGGTGGTTTTGGGGTGGATCTATGGTTTTTGTCATTTTCTTTCTTTTTTGAGGTGATCCCGTTCTTTTTTGGGGTGTTTTTGAGGTGTTTTGGGGTCTCCGTTGTGTTTCGTAGGTTTTCCATGGTCATCATTGTGGAAAAGGTTAAATTGTGGGTTTTGGAGAACATCAGGTAGGTTTAGGGTGGTTTTGGGGTGGATCTATATTTTTTGGGGTTTTATTTAATTTTTGGGTGTTATCTCGTTCTTGCTTTGCGTGTTTTTGACTTGTTTTGGGGTCTCTGCTGTGTTTCGTTGGGTTTTTGTTGGTCATCATGTTGGAAAAGTGTAAATTGTGGGTTTTGGATAACTTCAGGTAGGTTTAGGGGGACATTTGGGGTGGATTCATGGTATTTGGGCTCTTCTTCTGTTTTTTTGGGGTGATCCTGTTCTTTTTTGGGGTGTTTCTGGCGTGTTATGGGGTCTCCGTTGGGTTTTGTTGGGTTCTCATTGGTTATCATGGTGAAAAAGTGTAAATTGTGGGTTTTGGAGAACATCAGGTAGGTTTAGGGGGACTTTTGTGTTGCATCAATGGCTTTTAGGTTTTTCTTTCGGTTTTGGGGTTGATCCCGTTCTTTTTTGGGGTGTTTTTGACGTGTTTTGCGTTCTCCGTTGTGTTTCGTTGGGTTTTCCATTGTCATCATGTTGGAAAAGTGTAAATTTTGTGTTTTGGAGAACGTTAGGTAGGTTTAGGGTGGTTTTGGGATTGGATCCGTGATTTTTGGGGATTTTCTTTCAGTTTTGGAGGTGATCCCGTTCTTTTTTGGGGTGTTTTTGACGTGTTTTGTGGTCTCCTTTGGGTTTTCGTTTGGTTCATGTTGGTCATCATGGTGGAAAAGGGTAAATTGTGGGTTTTGGGGAACATCAGGTAGGTTTAGGGGGACTTTTGGTGTGGATCTATGGCTTTTGGGGTATTCTTTCATTTTTAGGGGTTATCCCGTTCTTGTTTTGTTTTTTTTTTTTTTGACTTGTTTTGGGGTCTCTGATGGGTTTCGTTGGGTTCCTAATGGGCTTTATAGAGGTTGGGAGTGGATTGTACATTTAGGAGAACATCAGGTAGGTTTAAGGGTTTTTTTGGGGTTAAATCACATATTTTCTTCTGATCCGGTTCGCTTTTGTTTTTTTTTTTGAGGTGTTTTGGCGTTTCCGTTGCGTTTTGTTGAGTTCCTAATGGGTTTTATGGTGGTTGGGAGTGGACTTTGGGATTTGGAGAACATCAGGTAGGTTTAGGGTGGTTTTGGAATTGGATCCTTGGTTTTTGGGGATTTTCTTCCAGTTTTGGGGGTGATTCCGTTCTTGTTTGGGGTGTTTTTGACGTGTTTTGGGGTCTCCGTTGGGTTTCGTTGGGTTTTCCGTGGTCATTATTGTGGAAAATTGTAAATTGTGTGTTTTGGAGAACATCGGGTAGCTTTAGGGTGGTTTTGGTGTGGATCTATGATTTTGAGGGTTTTTCTTCCAATTTTGGGGGTGATCCCTTTCTTTTTTGTTCTTTTTTTTGACTTGTTTTGGTTTCACCGTCAGGTTTCGTTGGGTTTTCCATGGTCATCATGGTGGAAAAGTGTAAATTGTGTGTTTTGGAGATCATCAGGTAGGTTTATGGGGACTTTTGGGGCAGATTCATGGGTTTTGGGGTTTTCTTCTGTTTTTTCTTCTGATCCATATGTTTTTTGGGGTGTTTTTGATGTGTTTTGGGGTCTCCGTTGGGTTTCGTTGGGTTTTCCATGGTCATCCTAGTGGAAAAGTGTAAATTGTGGGTTTTGGAGAACATCAGGTAGGTTTAGGGGGACTTTTGGGGCAGATTCATGGTTTTTGGGGTTTTCTTCTGTTTTTTTGGGGGTGATCCTATTCATTTTTGGGTTGTTTTTGACGTGTTTTTGTGTCTCCGTTGGGTTTTGTTGGGTTTCGTAGGTCATAATGGTGGAAAAGCGTAAATTGTGGGTTTTGGAGAACATCAGGTAGGTTTAGGGTGGTTTTGGGTGGATCTATGATTTTGGGGGATTTTCTTCCAGTTTTGGGGTGATCCCGTTCTTGTTTGGGGTGGTTTTGGCCCTTTTTTGGTCTCCCTTGTGTTTCGTTCGTTTTCCGTGGTCATCATTGTGGAAAATGTTAAATTTTGGGTTTTGGAGAACATCAGGTAGGTTTAGTGTGGTTTTGGGGTGGATCTATGGTTTTTGTCATTTTCTTTCTTTTTTGAGGTGATCCCGTTCTTTTTTGGGGTGTTTTTGAGGTGTTTTGGGGTCTCCGTTGTGTTTCGTAGGTTTTCCATGGTCATCATTGTGGAAAAGGTTAAATTGTGGGTTTTGGAGAACATCAGGTAGGTTTAGGGTGGTTTTGGGGTGGATCTATATTTTTTGGGGTTTTATTTCTTTTTTGGGTGTTATCCCGTTCTTGCTTTGCGTGTTTTTGACTTGTTTTGGGGTCTCTGTTGTGTTTCGTTGGGTTCTTGTTGGTCATCATGTTGGAAAAGTGTAAATTGTTGGTTTTGGAGAACTTCAGGTAGGTTTAGGGGGACTTTTGGGGTGGATTCATGGTTTTTGGGGTTTTCTTCTTCTTTTTTTTTCTTCTGATCCATATGTTTTTTGGGGTGTTTTTGACGTGTTTTGGGTTCTCCGTTGGGTTTCATTGGGTTTTCCGTGGTCATCATGGTGGAAAAGTGTAAATTGTGGGTTTTGGAGAACATCAGGTAGGTTTAGGGGGACTTTTGGGGTGGATTCCTGGTATTTGGGGTTTTCTTCTGTTTTTTTTGGGGGGGTTATCCAATTCATTTTTGGGGTGTTTTTGACATGTTTTGGGGTCTCCGTTGGGTTTTGTTGGGTTCTTGTTTTTCATCATGTTGGAAAAGTGTAAATTGCGTGTTTTGGAGAACATCAGGTAGGTTTAGTGTCGTTTTGGAGTGGATCTATGTTTTTTGGGGATTTTCTTCCAGTTTTGGGGGTGATTCCGTTCTTGTTTGGGGTGTTTTTGACTTGTTTTGGGGTCTCTGTTGGGTTTTAGTTGGATTCTCGTTGGTCGTTAAGGGAAATGGGAGTGGATTGTGGGTTTTGAAGAAGATCAGGTGAGTTTAGGGTGGTTTTGCGGGGAAATTCATAGTGTTTGGTGTTTTTTCTTCTGATTCAGTTATTTTTTGGGGTGTTTTTGACGTGTTTTGGGGTCTCCGTTGGTTTTTGTTGGGTTCTTGTTGTTCATCATGGTGAAAAGGGGTAAATTGTGGGTATTGGAGAACATCAGGTAGGTTTAGGGGGACTTTTGGGGTGGATCAACGGCTTTTAGGGTTTTCTTTCGGTTTTGGGGGTGATCCTGCTTTTTTTTGTGGTGTTTTTGACGTGTTTTGGGGTTTCCGTTGCGTTTCGTTGATTTCCTAACGTGTTTTAAGTTTGTTGGGAGTGGACTTTGGGATTTGGAGAACATCAGGTAGGTTTAGTGTGGTTTTGGGGTGGATCTATGGTATTTTGGGGTTTTCTTTCTTTTTTAGGGGTTATCCTGTTCTTGTTTGGGGTGTTTTTGACTTGTTTTGGGGTCTCCGTTGGGTTTTAGTTGGATTCTCGTTGGTCGTTAAGGGAAATGGGAGTGGATTGTGGGTTTTGAAGAAGATCAGGTGAGTTTAGGGTGGTTTTGCGGGGAAATTCATAGTGTTTGGTGTTTTTTCTTCTGATTCAGTTCTTTTTTGGGGTGTTTTTGAGGTGTTTTGGGGTTTCCGTTGGGTTTCGTTGAGTTCCTAATGGGTTTTATGGTGGTTGGGAGTGGACATTTGGATTTGGAGAAGATCAGGTACGTTTAGAGTGGTTTTGGGATTGGATCCGTGCTTTTTGGGGTTTTCTTTGGTTTTGGGGGTGATCCTGTTCTTGTTTGGGGTGTTTTTGACGTGTTTTGGGTTCTCCGTTGGGTTTCGTTGGGTTTTCCGTGGTCATCATGGTGGAAAAGTGTAAATTGTGGGTTTTGGAGAACATCAGGTAGATTTAGGGTGTTTTTGGGGTGGATCTATGGTTTTGGGGGATTTTGTTCCAGTTTTGGGGTGATCGAATTCATTTTTGGGGTGTTTCTGACGTGTTTTGGGTTCTTCGTTGGGTTTCGTTGGGTTTTCCGTGGTCATCATGGTGGAAAAGTGTAAATTGTTGGTTTTGGAGAACATCAGGTAGGTTTAGGTTGGTTTTGGGATTGGATCTATGGTTTTGGGGGATTTTCTTTCGTTTTTGGGGGTGATCCCGTTCTTTTTTGGGGTGTTTTTGACGTGTTTTGGGGTCTCCGTTGGTATTCCTTGGGTTTTCCGTGGTCATGGTGGTGGAAAATGGTAAATTGTGGGTTTTGGAGAACTTCAGGTAGGTTTAGGGGAATTTTGGGGTGGATTCATGGTATTTGGTCTTTTCTTCTGTTTTTTTTTTGGGTGATCCTGTTCTTTTTTGGGGTGTTTTTGATGTGTTTTTGGGTCTCCGTTAGGTTTTGTTGGGTTCTTGTTGGTCATCATGTTGGAAAAGTGTAAATTGTGGGTTTTGGAGAATATCAGGTGTTTTTAAGTATTTTTGGGTGGTGTATCTATGGTTTTGGGGGAATTCTTCCTTTTTTTTTATCGTTTTCTTCTGTTTTTGGGGTTGTCCCGTTCTTTTTTGGGGTGTTTTTGACGTGTTTTGGGTTCTCCGTTGGGTTTCGTTGGGTTTTTCGTGGTCATCATGGTGGAAAAGTGTAAATTGTAGGTTTTGGAGAACATCAGGTAGGTTTATGAGGAATTTTGGGGCAGATTCAAGGTTTTTAGGGTTTTCTTCTGTTTTTTTTTTTTTTTTTTTTTTTTTTTCTAGTGATCCAGTTGTTTTTCGTCGTGTTTTTGACGTGTTTTGGGGTCTCCATTGGGTTTCGTTGCGTTTTCCGTGGTCATCATGGTGGAAAAGGGTAAATTGTTGGTTTTGGAGAACATCAGGTAGGTTTAGGGGGACTTTTGGGGTGGATTCCTGGTATTTGGGGTTTTCTTCTGTTTTTTTTGGGGGGGTTATCCAATTCATTTTTGGGGTGTTTTTGACATGTTTTGGTGTCTCCGTTGGGTTTTGTTGGGTTCTTGTTTTTCATCATGTTGGAAAAGTGTAAATTGCGTGTTTTGGAGAACATCAGGTAGGTTTAGTGTCGTTTTGGAGTGGATCTATGTTTTTTGGGGATTTTCTTCCAGTTTTGGGGGTGATTCCGTTCTTGTTTGGGGTGTTTTTGACTTGTTTTGGGGTCTCCGTTGGGTTTTAGTTGGATTCTCGTTGGTCGTTAAGGGAAATGGGAGTGGATTGTGGGTTTTGAAGAAGATCAGGTGAGTTTAGGGTGGTTTTGCGGGGAAATTCATAGTGTTTGGTGTTTTTTCTTCTGATTCAGTTCTTTTTTGGGGTGTTTTTGACGTGTTTTGGGGTCTCCGTTGGTTTTTGTTGGGTTCTTGTTGTTCATCATGGTGAAAAGGGGTAAATTGTGGGTATTGGAGAACATCAGGTAGGTTTAGGGGGACTTTTGGGGTGGATCAACGGCTTTTAGGGTTTTCTTTCGGTTTTGGGGGTGATCCTGCTTTTTTTTGTGGTGTTTTTGACGTGTTTTGGGGTTTCCGTTGCGTTTCGTTGATTTCCTAACGTGTTTTAAGTTTGTTGGGAGTGGACTTTGGGATTTGGAGAACATCAGGTAGGTTTAGTGTGGTTTTGGGGTGGATCTATGGTATTTTGGGGTTTTCTTTCTTTTTTAGGGGTTATCCTGTTCTTGTTTGGGGTGTTTTTGACTTGTTTTGGGGTCTCCGTTGGGTTTTAGTTGGATTCTCGTTGGTCGTTAAGGGAAATGGGAGTGGATTGTGGGTTTTGAAGAAGATCAGGTGAGTTTAGGGTGGTTTTGCGGGGAAATTCATAGTGTTTGGTGTTTTTTCTTCTGATTCAGTTCTTTTTTGGGGTGTTTTTGAGGTGTTTTGGGGTTTCCGTTGGGTTTCGTTGAGTTCCTAATGGGTTTTATGGTGGTTGGGAGTGGACATTTGGATTTGGAGAAGATCAGGTACGTTTAGAGTGGTTTTGGGATTGGATCCGTGCTTTTTGGGGTTTTCTTTGGTTTTGGGGGTGATCCTGTTCTTGTTTGGGGTGTTTTTGACGTGTTTTGGGTTCTCCGTTGGGTTTCGTTGGGTTTTCCGTGGTCATCATGGTGGAAAAGTGTAAATTGTGGGTTTTGGAGAACATCAGGTAGATTTAGGGTGTTTTTGGGGTGGATCTATGGTTTTGGGGGATTTTGTTCCAGTTTTGGGGTGATCGAATTCATTTTTGGGGTGTTTCTGACGTGTTTTGGGTTCTTCGTTGGGTTTCGTTGGGTTTTCCGTGGTCATCATGGTGGAAAAGGGTAAATTGTTGGTTTTGGAGAACATCAGGTAGGTTTAGGTTGGTTTTGGGATTGGATCTATGGTTTTGGGGGATTTTCTTTCGTTTTTGGGGGTGATCCCGTTCTTTTTTGGGGTGTTTTTGACGTGTTTTGGGGTCTCCGTTGGTATTCCTTGGGTTTTCCGTGGTCATGGTGGTGGAAAATGGTAAATTGTGGGTTTTGGAGAACTTCAGGTAGGTTTAGGGGAATTTTGGGGTGGATTCATGGTATTTGGTCTTTTCTTCTGTTTTTTTTTTGGGTGATCCTGTTCTTTTTTGGGGTGTTTTTGATGTGTTTTTGGGTCTCCGTTAGGTTTTGTTGGGTTCTTGTTGGTCATCATGTTGGAAAAGTGTAAATTGTGGGTTTTGGAGAATATCAGGTGTTTTTAAGTATTTTTGGGTGGTGTATCTATGGTTTTGGGGGAATTCTTCCTTTTTTTTTATCGTTTTCTTCTGTTTTTGGGGTTGTCCCGTTCTTTTTTGGGGTGTTTTTGACGTGTTTTGGGTTCTCCGTTGGGTTTCGTTGGGTTTTTCGTGGTCATCATGGTGGAAAAGTGTAAATTGTAGGTTTTGGAGAACATCAGGTAGGTTTATGAGGAATTTTGGGGCAGATTCAAGGTTTTTAGGGTTTTCTTCTGTTTTTTTTTTTTTTTTTTTTTTTTTTTCTAGTGATCCAGTTGTTTTTCGTCGTGTTTTTGACGTGTTTTGGGTTCTCCGTTGGGTTTCATTGGGTTTTCCGTGGTCATCATGGTGGAAAAGTGTAAATTGTGGGTTTTGGAGAACATCAGGTAGGTTTAGGGGGACTTTTGGGGTGGATTCCTGGTATTTGGGGTTTTCTTCTGTTTTTTTTGGGGGGGTTATCCAATTCATTTTTGGGGTGTTTTTGACATGTTTTGGGGTCTCCGTTGGGTTTTGTTGGGTTCTTGTTTTTCATCATGTTGGAAAAGTGTAAATTGCGTGTTTTGGAGAACATCAGGTAGGTTTAGTGTCGTTTTGGAGTGGATCTATGTTTTTTGGGGATTTTCTTCCAGTTTTGGGGGTGATTCCGTTCTTGTTTGGGGTGTTTTTGACTTGTTTTGGGGTCTCTGTTGGGTTTTAGTTGGATTCTCGTTGGTCGTTAAGGGAAATGGGAGTGGATTGTGGGTTTTGAAGAAGATCAGGTGAGTTTAGGGTGGTTTTGCGGGGAAATTCATAGTGTTTGGTGTTTTTTCTTCTGATTCAGTTATTTTTTGGGGTGTTTTTGACATATTTTGGGGTCTCCGTTGGTTTTTGTTGGGTTCTTGTTGTTCATCATGGTGAAAAGGGGTAAATTGTGGGTATTGGAGAACATCAGGTAGGTTTAGGGGGACTTTTGGGGTGGATCAACGGCTTTTAGGGTTTTCTTTCGGTTTTGGGGGTGATCCTGCTTTTTTTTGTGGTGTTTTTGACGTGTTTTGGGGTTTCCGTTGCGTTTCGTTGATTTCCTAACGTGTTTTAAGTTTGTTGGGAGTGGACTTTGGGATTTGGAGAACATCAGGTAGGTTTAGTGTGGTTTTGGGGTGGATCTATGGTATTTTGGGGTTTTCTTTCTTTTTTAGGGGTTTTCCTGTTCTTGTTTGGGGTGTTTTTGACTTGTTTTGGGGTCTCCGTTGGGTTTTAGTTGGATTCTCGTTGGTCGTTAAGGGAAATGGGAGTGGATTGTGGGTTTTGAAGAAGATCAGGTGAGTTTAGGGTGGTTTTGCGGGGAAATTCATAGTGTTTGGTGTTTTTTCTTCTGATTCAGTTCTTTTTTGGGGTGTTTTTGAGGTGTTTTGGGGTTTCCGTTGGGTTTCGTTGAGTTCCTAATGGGTTTTATGGTGGTTGGGAGTGGACATTTGGATTTGGAGAAGATCAGGTACGTTTAGAGTGGTTTTGGGATTGGATCCGTGCTTTTTGGGGTTTTCTTTGGTTTTGGGGGTGATCCTGTTCTTGTTTGGGGTGTTTTTGACGTGTTTTGGGTTCTCCGTTGGGTTTCGTTGGGTTTTCCGTGGTCATCATGGTGGAAAAGTGTAAATTGTGGGTTTTGGAGAACATCAGGTAGATTTAGGGTGTTTTTGGGGTGGATCTATGGTTTTGGGGGATTTTGTTCCAGTTTTGGGGTGATCGAATTCATTTTTGGGGTGTTTCTGCCGTGTTTTGGGTTCTTCGTTGGGTTTCGTTGGGTTTTCCGTTGTCATCATGGTGGAAAAGTGTAAATTGTGGGTTTTGGAGAACATCAGGTAGGTTTAGGGGGACTTTTGGGGTGGATTCATGATATATGGGGTTTTCTTCTGTTTTTTTTTTTTTTGTTTTTTTTTTTTTTGAGGGGGGGGGTGATCCAATTTATTTTGGGGGTGTTTTTGACGTGTTTTGGGGTCTCCATTGGGTTTCGTTGCGTTTTCCGTGGTCATCATGGTGGAAAAGGGTAAATTGTTGGTTTTGGAGAACATCAGGTAGGTTTAGGGGGACTTTTGGGGTGGATTCCTGGTATTTGGGGTTTTCTTCTGTTTTTTTTGGGGGGGTTATCCAATTCATTTTTGGGGTGTTTTTGACATGTTTTGGTGTCTCCGTTGGGTTTTGTTGGGTTCTTGTTTTTCATCATGTTGGAAAAGTGTAAATTGCGTGTTTTGGAGAACATCAGGTAGGTTTAGTGTCGTTTTGGAGTGGATCTATGTTTTTTGGGGATTTTCTTCCAGTTTTGGGGGTGATTCCGTTCTTGTTTGGGGTGTTTTTGACTTGTTTTGGGGTCTCCGTTGGGTTTTAGTTGGATTCTCGTTGGTCGTTAAGGGAAATGGGAGTGGATTGTGGGTTTTGAAGAAGATCAGGTGAGTTTAGGGTGGTTTTGCGGGGAAATTCATAGTGTTTGGTGTTTTTTCTTCTGATTCAGTTCTTTTTTGGGGTGTTTTTGACGTGTTTTGGGGTCTCCGTTGGTTTTTGTTGGGTTCTTGTTGTTCATCATGGTGAAAAGGGGTAAATTGTGGGTATTGGAGAACATCAGGTAGGTTTAGGGGGACTTTTGGGGTGGATCAACGGCTTTTAGGGTTTTCTTTCGGTTTTGGGGGTGATCCTGCTTTTTTTTGTGGTGTTTTTGACGTGTTTTGGGGTTTCCGTTGCGTTTCGTTGATTTCCTAACGTGTTTTAAGTTTGTTGGGAGTGGACTTTGGGATTTGGAGAACATCAGGTAGGTTTAGTGTGGTTTTGGGGTGGATCTATGGTATTTTGGGGTTTTCTTTCTTTTTTAGGGGTTATCCTGTTCTTGTTTGGGGTGTTTTTGACTTGTTTTGGGGTCTCCGTTGGGTTTTAGTTGGATTCTCGTTGGTCGTTAAGGGAAATGGGAGTGGATTGTGGGTTTTGAAGAAGATCAGGTGAGTTTAGGGTGGTTTTGCGGGGAAATTCATAGTGTTTGGTGTTTTTTCTTCTGATTCAGTTCTTTTTTGGGGTGTTTTTGAGGTGTTTTGGGGTTTCCGTTGGGTTTCGTTGAGTTCCTAATGGGTTTTATGGTGGTTGGGAGTGGAGATTTGGATTTGGAGAAGATCAGGTACGTTTAGAGTGGTTTTGGGATTGGATCCGTGCTTTTTGGGGTTTTCTTTGGTTTTGGGGGTGATCCTGTTCTTGTTTGGGGTGTTTTTGACGTGTTTTGGGTTCTCCGTTGGGTTTCGTTGGGTTTTCCGTGGTCATCATGGTGGAAAAGTGTAAATTGTGGGTTTTGGAGAACATCAGGTAGATTTAGGGTGTTTTTGGGGTGGATCTATGGTTTTGGGGGATTTTGTTCCAGTTTTGGGGTGATCGAATTCATTTTTGGGGTGTTTCTGACGTGTTTTGGGTTCTTCGTTGGGTTTCGTTGGGTTTTCCGTGGTCATCATGGTGGAAAAGGGTAAATTGTTGGTTTTGGAGAACATCAGGTAGGTTTAGGTTGGTTTTGGGATTGGATCTATGGTTTTGGGGGATTTTCTTTCGTTTTTGGGGGTGATCCCGTTCTTTTTTGGGGTGTTTTTGTCGTGTTTTGGGGTCTCCGTTGGTATTCCTTGGGTTTTCCGTGGTCATGGTGGTGGAAAATGGTAAATTGTGGGTTTTGGAGAACTTCAGGTAGGTTTAGGGGAATTTTGGGGTGGATTCATGGTATTTGGTCTTTTCTTCTGTTTTTTTTTTGGGTGATCCTGTTCTTTTTTGGGGTGTTTTTGATGTGTTTTTGGGTCTCCGTTAGGTTTTGTTGGGTTCTTGTTGGTCATCATGTTGGAAAAGTGTAAATTGTGGGTTTTGGAGAATATCAGGTGTTTTTAAGTATTTTTGGGTGGTGTATCTATGGTTTTGGGGGAATTCTTCTTTTTTTTTATCGTTTTCTTCTGTTTTTGGGGTTGTCCCGTTCTTTTTTGGGGTGTTTTTGACGTGTTTTGGGTTCTCCGTTGGGTTTCGTTGGGTTTTCCGTGGTCATCATGGTGGAAAAGTGTAAATTGTAGGTTTTGGAGAACATCAGGTAGGTTTATGAGGAATTTTGGGGCAGATTCAAGGTTTTTAGGGTTTTCTTCTGTTTTTTTTTTTTTTTTTTTTTTTTTTTCTAGTGATCCAGTTGTTTTTCGTCGTGTTTTTGACGTGTTTTGGGTTCTCCGTTGGGTTTCATTGGGTTTTCCGTGGTCATCATGGTGGAAAAGTGTAAATTGTGGGTTTTGGAGAACATCAGGTAGGTTTAGGGGGACTTTTGGGGTGGATTCCTGGTATTTGGGGTTTTCTTCTGTTTTTTTTGGGGGGGTTATCCAATTCATTTTTGGGGTGTTTTTGACATGTTTTGGGGTCTCCGTTGGGTTTTGTTGGGTTCTTGTTTTTCATCATGTTGGAAAAGTGTAAATTGCGTGTTTTGGAGAACATCAGGTAGGTTTAGTGTCGTTTTGGAGTGGATCTATGATTTTTGGGGATTTTCTTCCAGTTTTGGGGGTGATTCCGTTCTTGTTTGGGGTATTTTTGACTTGTTTTGGGGTCTCCGTTGGGTTTTAGTTGGATTCTCGTTGGTCGTTAAGGGAAATGGGAGTGGATTGTGGGTTTTGAAGAAGATCAGGTGAGTTTAGGGTGGTTTTGCGGGGAAATTCATAGTGTTTGGTGTTTTTTCTTCTGATTCAGTTCTTTTTTGGGGTGTTTTTGACGTGTTTTGGGGTCTCCGTTGGTTTTTGTTGGGTTCTTGTTGTTCATCATGGTGAAAAGGGGTAAATTGTGGGTATTGGAGAACATCAGGTAGGTTTAGGGGGACTTTTGGGGTGGATCAACGGCTTTTAGGGTTTTCTTTCGGTTTTGGGGGTGATCCTGCTTTTTTTTGTGGTGTTTTTGACGTGTTTTGGGGTTTCCGTTGCGTTTCGTTGATTTCCTAACGTGTTTTAAGTTTGTTGGGAGTGGACTTTGGGATTTGGAGAACATCAGGTAGGTTTAGTGTGGTTTTGGGGTGGATCTATGGTATTTTGGGGTTTTCTTTCTTTTTTAGGGGTTATCCTGTTCTTGTTTGGGGTGTTTTTGACTTGTTTTGGGGTCTCCGTTGGGTTTTAGTTGGATTCTCGTTGGTCGTTAAGGGAAATGGGAGTGGATTGTGGGTTTTGAAGAAGATCAGGTGAGTTTAGGGTGGTTTTGCGGGGAAATTCATAGTGTTTGGTGTTTTTTCTTCTGATTCAGTTCTTTTTTGGGGTGTTTTTGAGGTGTTTTGGGGTTTCCGTTGGGTTTCGTTGAGTTCCTAATGGGTTTTATGGTGGTTGGGAGTGGACATTTGGATTTGGAGAAGATCAGGTACGTTTAGAGTGGTTTTGGGATTGGATCCGTGCTTTTTGGGGTTTTCTTTGGTTTTGGGGGTGATCCTGTTCTTGTTTGGGGTGTTTTTGACGTGTTTTGGGTTCTCCGTTGGGTTTCGTTGGGTTTTCCGTGGTCATCATGGTGGAAAAGTGTAAATTGTGGGTTTTGGAGAACATCAGGTAGATTTAGGGTGTTTTTGGGGTGGATCTATGGTTTTGGGGGATTTTGTTCCAGTTTTGGGGTGATCGAATTCATTTTTGGGGTGTTTCTGACGTGTTTTGGGTTCTCCGTTGGGTTTCGTTGGGTTTTCCGTGGTCATCATGGTGGAAAAGGGTAAATTGTTGGTTTTGGAGAACATCAGGTAGGTTTAGGTTGGTTTTGGGATTGGATCTATGGTTTTGGGGGATTTTCTTTCGTTTTTGGGGGTGATCCCGTTCTTTTTTCGTCGTGTTTTTGTCGTGTTTTGGGGTCTCCGTTGGTATTCCTTGGGTTTTCCGTGGTCATGGTGGTGGAAAATGGTAAATTGTGGGTTTTGGAGAACTTCAGGTAGGTTTAGGGGAATTTTGGGGTGGATTCATGGTATTTGGTCTTTTCTTCTGTTTTTTTTTTGGGTGATCCTGTTCTTTTTTGGGGTGTTTTTGATGTGTTTTTGGGTCTCCGTTAGGTTTTGTTGGGTTCTTGTTGGTCATCATGTTGGAAAAGTGTAAATTGTGGGTTTTGGAGAATATCAGGTGTTTTTAAGTATTTTTGGGTGGTGTATCTATGGTTTTGGGGAATTCTTCTTTTTTTTTTATCGTTTTCTTCTGTTTTTGGGGTTGTCCCGTTCTTTTTTGGGGTGTTTTTGACGTGTTTTGTGTTCTCCGTTGGGTTTCGTTGGGTTTTCCGTGGTCCTCATGGTGGAAAAGTGTAAATTGTTGGTTTTGGAGAACATCAGGTAGGTTTATGAGGAATTTTGGGGCAGATTCAAGGTTTTTAGGGTTTTCTTCTGTTTTTTTTTTTTTTTTTTTTTCTAGTGATCCAGTTGTTTTTCGTCGTGTTTTTGACGTGTTTTGGGTTCTCCGTTGGGTTTCATTGGGTTTTCCGTGGTCATCATGGTGGAAAAGTGTAAATTGTGGGTTTTGGAGAACATCAGGTAGGTTTAGGGGGACTTTTGGGGTGGATTCCTGGTATTTGGGGTTTTCTTCTGTTTTTTTTGGGGGGGTTATCCAATTCATTTTTGGGGTGTTTTTGACATGTTTTGGGGTCTCCGTTGGGTTTTGTTGGGTTCTTGTTTTTCATCATGTTGGAAAAGTGTAAATTGCGTGTTTTGGAGAACATCAGGTAGGTTTAGTGTCGTTTTGGAGTGGATCTATGTTTTTTGGGGATTTTCTTCCAGTTTTGGGGGTGATTCCGTTCTTGTTTGGGGTGTTTTTGACTTGTTTTGGGGTCTCCGTTGGGTTTTAGTTGGATTCTCGTTGGTCGTTAAGGGAAATGGGAGTGGATTGTGGGTTTTGAAGAAGATCAGGTGAGTTTAGGGTGGTTTTGCGGGGAAATTCATAGTGTTTGGTGTTTTTTCTTCTGATTCAGTTCTTTTTTGGGGTGTTTTTGACGTGTTTTGGGGTCTCCGTTGGTTTTTGTTGGGTTCTTGTTGTTCATCATGGTGAAAAGGGGTAAATTGTGGGTATTGGAGAACATCAGGTAGGTTTAGGGGGACTTTTGGGGTGGATCAACGGCTTTTAGGGTTTTCTTTCGGTTTTGGGGGTGATCCTGCTTTTTTTTTTGTGGTGTTTTTGACGTGTTTTGGGGTTTCCGTTGCGTTTCGTTGATTTCCTAACGTGTTTTAAGTTTGTTGGGAGTGGACTTTGGGATTTGGAGAACATCAGGTAGGTTTAGTGTGGTTTTGGGGTGGATCTATGGTATTTTGGGGTTTTCTTTCTTTTTTAGGGGTTATCCTGTTCTTGTTTGGGGTGTTTTTGACTTGTTTTGGGGTCTCCGTTGGGTTTTAGTTGGATTCTCGTTGGTCGTTAAGGGAAATGGGAGTGGATTGTGGGTTTTGAAGAAGATCAGGTGAGTTTAGGGTGGTTTTGCGGGGAAATTCATAGTGTTTGGTGTTTTTTCTTCTGATTCAGTTCTTTTTTGGGGTGTTTTTGAGGTGTTTTGGGGTTTCCGTTGGGTTTCGTTGAGTTCCTAATGGGTTTTATGGTGGTTGGGAGTGGAGATTTGGATTTGGAGAAGATCAGGTACGTTTAGAGTGGTTTTGGGATTGGATCCGTGCTTTTTGGGGTTTTCTTTGGTTTTGGGGGTGATCCTGTTCTTGTTTGGGGTGTTTTTGACGTGTTTTGGGTTCTCCGTTGGGTTTCGTTGGGTTTTCCGTGGTCATCATGGTGGAAAAGTGTAAATTGTGGGTTTTGGAGAACATCAGGTAGATTTAGGGTGTTTTTGGGGTGGATCTATGGTTTTGGGGGATTTTGTTCCAGTTTTGGGGTGATCGAATTCATTTTTGGGGTGTTTCTGCCGTGTTTTGGGTTCTTCGTTGGGTTTCGTTGGGTTTTCCGTTGTCATCATGGTGGAAAAGTGTAAATTGTTGGTTTTGGAGAACATCAGGTAGGTTTAGGGGGACTTTTGGGGTGGATTCATGATATATGGGGTTTTCTTCTGTTTTTTTTTTTTTTGTTTTTTTTTTTTTTGAGGGGGGGGGTGATCCAATTTATTTTGGGGGTGTTTTTGACGTGTTTTGGGGTCTCCATTGGGTTTCGTTGCGTTTTCCGTGGTCATCATGGTGGAAAAGGGTAAATTGTTGGTTTTGGAGAACATCAGGTAGGTTTAGGGGGACTTTTGGGGTGGATTCCTGGTATTTGGGGTTTTCTTCTGTTTTTTTGGGGGGGGTTATCCAATTCATTTTTGGGGTGTTTTTGACATGTTTTGGGGTCTCCGTTGGGTTTTGTTGGGTTCTTGTTTTTCATCATGTTGGAAAAGTGTAAATTGCGTGTTTTGGAGAACATCAGGTAGGTTTAGTGTCGTTTTGGAGTGGATCTATGATTTTTGGGGATTTTCTTCCAGTTTTGGGGGTGATCCCGTTCTTGTTTGGGGTGTTTTTGACTTGTTTTGGGGTCTCCGTTGGGTTTTAGTTGGATTCTCGTTGGTCGTTAAGGGAAATGGGAGTGGATTGTGGGTTTTGAAGAAGATCAGGTGAGTTTAGGGTGGTTTTGCGGGGAAATTCATAGTGTTTGGTGTTTTTTCTTCTGATTCAGTTCTTTTTTGGGGTGTTTTTGACGTGTTTTGGGGTCTCCGTTGGTTTTTGTTGGGTTCTTGTTGTTCATCATGGTGAAAAGGGGTAAATTGTGGGTATTGGAGAACATCAGGTAGGTTTAGGGGGACTTTTGGGGTGGATCAACGGCTTTTAGGGTTTTCTTTCGGTTTTGGGGGTGATCCTGCTTTTTTTTGTGGTGTTTTTGACGTGTTTTGGGGTTTCCGTTGCGTTTCGTTGATTTCCTAACGTGTTTTAAGTTTGTTGGGAGTGGACTTTGGGATTTGGAGAACATCAGGTAGGTTTAGTGTGGTTTTGGGGTGGATCTATGGTATTTTGGGGTTTTCTTTCTTTTTTAGGGGTTATCCTGTTCTTGTTTGGGGTGTTTTTGACTTGTTTTGGGGTCTCCGTTGGGTTTTAGTTGGATTCTCGTTGGTCGTTAAGGGAAATGGGAGTGGATTGTGGGTTTTGAAGAAGATCAGGTGAGTTTAGGGTGGTTTTGCGGGGAAATTCATAGTGTTTGGTGTTTTTTCTTCTGATTCAGTTCTTTTTTGGGGTGTTTTTGAGGTGTTTTGGGGTTTCCGTTGGGTTTCGTTGAGTTCCTAATGGGTTTTATGGTGGTTGGGAGTGGACATTTGGATTTGGAGAAGATCAGGTACGTTTAGAGTGGTTTTGGGATTGGATCCGTGCTTTTTGGGGTTTTCTTTGGTTTTGGGGGTGATCCTGTTCTTGTTTGGGGTGTTTTTGACGTGTTTTGGGTTCTCCGTTGGGTTTCGTTGGGTTTTCCGTGGTCATCATGGTGGAAAAGTGTAAATTGTGGGTTTTGGAGAACATCAGGTAGATTTAGGGTGTTTTTGGGGTGGATCTATGGTTTTGGGGGATTTTGTTCCAGTTTTGGGGTGATCGAATTCATTTTTGGGGTGTTTCTGCCGTGTTTTGGGTTCTTCGTTGGGTTTCGTTGGGTTTTCCGTTGTCATCATGGTGGAAAAGTGTAAATTGTGGGTTTTGGAGAACATCAGGTAGGTTTAGGGGGACTTTTGGGGTGGATTCATGATATATGGGGTTTTCTTCTGTTTTTTTTTTTTTTGTTTTTTTTTTTTTGAGGGGGGGGGTGATCCAATTTATTTTGGGGGTGTTTTTGACGTGTTTTGGGGTCTCCATTGGGTTTCGTTGCGTTTTCCGTGGTCATCATGGTGGAAAAGGGTAAATTGTTGGTTTTGGAGAACATCAGGTAGGTTTAGGGGGACTTTTGGGGTGGATTCCTGGTATTTGGGGTTTTCTTCTGTTTTTTTTGGGGGGGTTATCCAATTCATTTTTGGGGTGTTTTTGACATGTTTTGGGGTCTCCGTTGGGTTTTGTTGGGTTCTTGTTTTTCATCATGTTGGAAAAGTGTAAATTGCGTGTTTTGGAGAACATCAGGTAGGTTTAGTGTCGTTTTGGAGTGGATCTATGTTTTTTGGGGATTTTCTTCCAGTTTTGGGGGTGATTCCGTTCTTGTTTGGGGTGTTTTTGACTTGTTTTGGGGTCTCCGTTGGGTTTTAGTTGGATTCTCGTTGGTCGTTAAGGGAAATGGGAGTGGATTGTGGGTTTTGAAGAAGATCAGGTGAGTTTAGGGTGGTTTTGCGGGGAAATTCATAGTGTTTGGTGTTTTTTCTTCTGATTCAGTTCTTTTTTGGGGTGTTTTTGACGTGTTTTGGGGTCTCCGTTGGTTTTTGTTGGGTTCTTGTTGTTCATCATGGTGAAAAGGGGTAAATTGTGGGTATTGGAGAACATCAGGTAGGTTTAGGGGGACTTTTGGGGTGGATCAACGGCTTTTAGGGTTTTCTTTCGGTTTTGGGGGTGATCCTGCTTTTTTTTTGTGGTGTTTTTGACGTGTTTTGGGGTTTCCGTTGCGTTTCGTTGATTTCCTAACGTGTTTTAAGTTTGTTGGGAGTGGACTTTGGGATTTGGAGAACATCAGGTAGGTTTAGTGTGGTTTTGGGGTGGATCTATGGTATTTTGGGGTTTTCTTTCTTTTTTAGGGGTTATCCTGTTCTTGTTTGGGGTGTTTTTGACTTGTTTTGGGGTCTCCGTTGGGTTTTAGTTGGATTCTCGTTGGTCGTTAAGGGAAATGGGAGTGGATTGTGGGTTTTGAAGAAGATCAGGTGAGTTTAGGGTGGTTTTGCGGGGAAATTCATAGTGTTTGGTGTTTTTTCTTCTGATTCAGTTCTTTTTTGGGGTGTTTTTGACGTGTTTTGGGGTCTCCGTTGGTTTTTGTTGGGTTCTTGTTGTTCATCATGGTGAAAAGGGGTAAATTGTGGGTATTGGAGAACATCAGGTAGGTTTAGGGGGACTTTTGGGGTGGATCAACGGCTTTTAG
Source organism: Aythya ferina (assembly GCF_964211825.1). Lineage (NCBI taxonomy): Eukaryota > Metazoa > Chordata > Aves > Anseriformes > Anatidae > Aythya > Aythya ferina. The sequence continues at coordinate 53,627 of NW_028181279.1, read as the reverse complement.
GGTTTTCTTTCGGTTTTGGGGGTGATCCTGCTTTTTTTTTGTGGTGTTTTTGACGTGTTTTGGGGTTTCCGTTGCGTTTCGTTGATTTCCTAACGTGTTTTAAGTTTGTTGGGAGTGGACTTTGGGATTTGGAGAACATCAGGTAGGTTTAGTGTGGTTTTGGGGTGGATCTATGGTATTTTGGGGTTTTCTTTCTTTTTTAGGGGTTATCCTGTTCTTGTTTGGGGTGTTTTTGACTTGTTTTGGGGTCTCCGTTGGGTTTTAGTTGGATTCTCGTTGGTCGTTAAGGGAAATGGGAGTGGATTGTGGGTTTTGAAGAAGATCAGGTGAGTTTAGGGTGGTTTTGCGGGGAAATTCATAGTGTTTGGTGTTTTTTCTTCTGATTCAGTTCTTTTTTGGGGTGTTTTTGAGGTGTTTTGGGGTTTCCGTTGGGTTTCGTTGAGTTCCTAATGGGTTTTATGGTGGTTGGGAGTGGACATTTGGATTTGGAGAAGATCAGGTACGTTTAGAGTGGTTTTGGGATTGGATCCGTGCTTTTTGGGGTTTTCTTTGGTTTTGGGGGTGATCCTGTTCTTGTTTGGGGTGTTTTTGACGTGTTTTGGGTTCTCCGTTGGGTTTCGTTGGGTTTTCCGTGGTCATCATGGTGGAAAAGGTTAAATTGTGGGTTTTGGAGAACATCAGGTAGATTTAGGGTGTTTTTGGGGTGGATCTATGGTTTTGGGGGATTTTGTTCCAGTTTTGGGGTGATCGAATTCATTTTTGGGGTGTTTCTGCCGTGTTTTGGGTTCTTCGTTGGGTTTCGTTGGGTTTTCCGTGGTCATCATGGTGGAAAAGGGTAAATTGTTGGTTTTGGAGAACATCAGGTAGGTTTAGGTTGGTTTTGGGATTGGATCTATGGTTTTGGGGGATTTTCTTTCGTTTTTGGGGGTGATCCCGTTCTTTTTTGGGGTGTTTTTGACGTGTTTTGGGGTCTCCGTTGGTATTCCTTGGGTTTTCCGTGGTCATGGTGGTGGAAAAGGGTAAATTGTGGGTTTTGGAGAACTTCAGGTAGGTTTAGGGGAATTTTGGGGTGGATTCATGGTATTTGGTCTTTTCTTCTGTTTTTTTTTTTTGGGTGATCCTGTTCTTTTTTGGGGTGTTTATGACGTGTTTTGGGTTCTCCGTTGGGTTTTAGTTGGGTTCTTGTTGGTCATCATGGTGAAAAAGTGTAAATTGTGGGTTTTGGAGAACATCAGGTAGGTTTAGGGGGACTTTTGGGGCGGATTCATGGTATTTGTTTTCTTTTTCTGTTTTTTTGGGGGTGATCCCGTTCTTTTTTGGGGTGTTTTTGATGTGTTTTTGGGTCTCCGTTAGGTTTTGTTGGGTTCTTGTTGGTCATCATGTTGGAAAAGTGTAAATTGTGGGTTTTGGAGAATATCAGGTGTTTTTAAGTATTTTTGGGTGGTGTATCTATGGTTTTGGGGGAATTCTTCTTTTTTTTTATCGTTTTCTTCTGTTTTTGGGGTGGTCCCGTTCTTTTTTGGGGTGTTTTTGACGTGTTTTGGGTTCTCCGTTGGGTTTCGTTGGGTTTTCCGTGGTCCTCATGGTGGAAAAGTGTAAATTGTGGGTTTTGGAGAACATCAGGTAGGTTTATGAGGAATTTTGGGGCAGATTCAAGGTTTTTAGGGTTTTCTTCTGTTTTTTTTTCTAGTGATCCAGTTGTTTTTCGTCGTGTTTTTGACGTGTTTTGGGTTCTCCGTTGGGTTTCATTGGGTTTTCCGTGTTCATCATGGTGGAAAAGTGTAAATTGTGGGTTTTGGAGAACATCAGGTAGGTTTAGGGGGACTTTTGGGGCGGATTCATGGTATTTGGGGTTTTCTTCTGTTTTTTTTGGGGGGGTTATCCAATTCATTTTTGGGGTGTTTTTGACATGTTTTGGGGTCTCCGTTGGGTTTTGTTGGGTTCTTGTTTTTCATCATGTTGGAAAAGTGTAAATTGCGTGTTTTGGAGAACATCAGGTAGGTTTAGTGTCGTTTTGGAGTGGATCTATGTTTTTTGGGGATTTTCTTCCAGTTTTGGGGGTGATTCCGTTCTTGTTTGGGGTGTTTTTGACTTGTTTTGGGGTCTCCGTTGGGTTTTAGTTGGATTCTCGTTGGTTGTTAAGGTAAATGGGAGTGGATTGTGGGTTTTGAAGAAGATCAGGTGAGTTTAGGGTGGTTTTGCGGGGAAATTCATAGTGTGTGGTGTTTTTTCTTCTGATTCAGTTCTTTTTTGGGGTGTTTTTGGCGTGTTTTGGGGTCTCCGTTGGTTTTTGTTGGGTTCTTGTTGTTCATCATGGTGAAAAGGGGTAAATTGTGGGTATTGGAGAACATCAGGTAGGTTTAGGGGGACTTTTGGGGTGGATCAACGGCTTTTAGGGTTTTCTTTCGGTTTTGGGGGTGATCCTGCTTTTTTTTGTGGTGTTTTTGACGTGTTTTGGGGTTTCCGTTGCGTTTCGTTGATTTCCTAACGTGTTTTAAGTTTGTTGGGAGTGGACTTTGGGATTTGGAGAACATCAGGTAGGTTTAGTGTGGTTTTGGGGTGGATCTATGGTATTTTGGGGTTTTCTTTCTTTTTTAGGGGTTATCCTGTTCTTGTTTGGGGTGTTTTTGACTTGTTTTGGGGTCTCCGTTGGGTTTTAGTTGGATTCTCGTTGGTCGTTAAGGGAAATGGGAGTGGATTGTGGGTTTTGAAGAAGATCAGGTGAGTTTAGGGTGGTTTTGCGGGGAAATTCATAGTGTTTGGTGTTTTTTCTTCTGATTCAGTTCTTTTTTGGGGTGTTTTTGAGGTGTTTTGGGGTTTCCGTTGGGTTTCGTTGAGTTCCTAATGGGTTTTATGGTGGTTGGGAGTGGACATTTGGATTTGGAGAAGATCAGGTACGTTTAGAGTGGTTTTGGGATTGGATCCGTGCTTTTTGGGGTTTTCTTTGGTTTTGGGGGTGATCCTGTTCTTGTTTGGGGTGTTTTTGACGTGTTTTGGGTTCTCCGTTGGGTTTCGTTGGGTTTTCCGTGGTCATCATGGTGGAAAAGTGTAAATTGTGGGTTTTGGAGAACATCAGGTAGATTTAGGGTGTTTTTGGGGTGGATCTATGGTTTTGGGGGATTTTGTTCCAGTTTTGGGGTGATCGAATTCATTTTTGGGGTGTTTCTGACGTGTTTTGGGTTCTCCGTTGGGTTTCGTTGGGTTTTCCGTGGTCATCATGGTGGAAAAGTGTAAATTGTGGGTTTTGGAGACCATCAGGTAGATTTAGGGTGTTTTTGGGGTGGATCTATGGTTTTGGGGGATTTTGTTCCAGTTTTGGGGTGATCGAATTCATTTTTGGGGTGTTTCTGACGTGTTTTGGGTTCTTCGTTGGGTTTCCTTGGGTTTTCCGTTGTCATCATGGTGGAAAAGTGTAAATTGTGGGTTTTGGAGAACATCAGGTAGGTTTAGGGGGACTTTTGGGGTGGATTCATGATATATGGGGTTTTCTTCTGTTTTTTTTTTTTTTTTTTTGGGGGGGGGGGGGTGATCCAATTTATTTTGGGGGTGTTTTTGACGTGTTTTGGGGTCTCCATTGGGTTTCGTTGCGTTTTCCGTGGTCATCATGGTGGAAAAGGGTAAATTGTTGGTTTTGGAGAACATCAGGTAGGTTTAGGTTGGTTTTGGGATTGGATCTATGGTTTTGGGGGATTTTCTTTCGTTTTTGGGGGTGATCCCGTTCTTGTTTGGGGTGTTTTTGACGTGTTTTGGGGTCTCCGTTGGTATTCCTTGGGTTTTCCGTGGTCATGGTGGTGGAAAATGGTAAATTGTGGGTTTTGGAGAACTTCAGGTAGGTTTAGGGGAATTTTGGGGTGGATTCATGGTATTTGGGCTTTTCTTCTGTTTTTTTTTTTGGGTGATCCTGTTCTTTTTTGGGGTGTTTATGACGTGTTTTGGGGTCTCCGTTGGGTTTTAGTTGGGTTCTTGTTGGTCATCATGGTGAAAAAGTGTAAATTGTGGGTTTTGGAGAACATCAGGTAGGTTTATGGGGACTTTTGGGGCGGATTCATGGTATTTGTTTTCTTTTTCTGTTTTTTTGGGGGTGATCCCGTTCTTTTTTGGGGTGTTTTTGATGTGTTTTTGGGTCTCCGTTAGGTTTTGTTGGGTTCTTGTTGGTCATCATTGAAAAATTTTCATTGGAAAAGTGTAAATTGTGGGTTTTGGAGAATATCAGGTGTTTTTAAGTATTTTTGGGTGGTGTATCTATGGTTTTGGGGGAATTCTTCTTTTTTTTTTATCGTTTTCTTCTGTTTTTGGGGTGGTCCCGTTCTTTTTTGGGGTGTTTTTGACGTGTTTTGGGGTCTCCGTTGGGTTTCGTTGGGTTTTCCGTGGTCCTCATGGTGGAAAAGTGTAAATTGTTGGTTTTGGAGAACATCAGGTAGGTTTATGAGGAATTTTGGGGCAGATTCAAGGTTTTTAGGGTTTTCTTCTGTTTTTTTTTCTAGTGATCCAGTTGTTTTTCGTCGTGTTTTTGACGTGTTTTGGGTTCTCCGTTGGGTTTCATTGGGTTTTCCGTGGTCATCATGGTGGAAAAGTGTAAATTGTGGGTTTTGGAGAACATCAGGTAGGTTTAGGGGGACTTTTGGGGCGGATTCCTGGTATTTGGGGTTTTCTTCTGTTTTTTTGGGGGGGGTTATCCAATTCATTTTTGGGGTGTTTTTGACATGTTTTGGGGTCTCCGTTGGGTTTTGTTGGGTTCTTGTTTTTCATCATGTTGGAAAAGTGCAAATTGCGTGTTTTGGAGAACATCAGGTAGGTTTAGTGTCGTTTTGGAGTGGATCCATGTTTTTTGGGGATTTTCTTCCAGTTTTGGGGGTGATTCCGTTCTTGTTTGGGGTGTTTTTGACTTGTTTTGGGGTCTCCGTTGGGTTTTAGTTGGATTCTCGTTGGTTGTTAAGGGAAATGGGAGTGGATTGTGGGTTTTGAAGAAGATCAGGTGAGTTTAGGGTGGTTTTGCGGGGAAATTCATAGTGTTTGGTGTTTTTTCTTCTGATTCAGTTCTTTTTTGGGGTGTTTTTGACGTGTTTTGGGGTCTCCGTTGGTTTTTGTTGGGTTCTTGTTGTTCATCATGGTGAAAAGGGGTAAATTGTGGGTATTGGAGAACATCAGGTAGGTTTAGGGGGACTTTTGGGGTGGATCAACGGCTTTTAGGGTTTTCTTTCGGTTTTGGGGGTGATCCTGCTTTTTTTTTGTGGTGTTTTTGACGTGTTTTGGGGTTTCCGTTGCGTTTCGTTGATTTCCTAACGTGTTTTAAGTTTGTTGGGAGTGGACTTTGGGATTTGGAGAACATCAGGTAGGTTTAGTGTGGTTTTGGGGTGGATCTATGGTATTTTGGGGTTTTCTTTCTTTTTTAGGGGTTATCCTGTTCTTGTTTGGGGTGTTTTTGACTTGTTTTGGGGTCTCCGTTGGGTTTTAGTTGGATTCTCGTTGGTCGTTAAGGGAAATGGGAGTGGATTGTGGGTTTTGAAGAAGATCAGGTGAGTTTAGGGTGGTTTTGCGGGGAAATTCATAGTGTTTGGTGTTTTTTCTTCTGATTCAGTTCTTTTTTGGGGTGTTTTTGAGGTGTTTTGGGGTTTCCGTTGGGTTTCGTTGAGTTCCTAATGGGTTTTATGGTGGTTGGGAGTGGACATTTGGATTTGGAGAAGATCAGGTACGTTTAGAGTGGTTTTGGGATTGGATCCGTGCTTTTTGGGGTTTTCTTTGGTTTTGGGGGTGATCCTGTTCTTGTTTGGGGTGTTTTTGACGTGTTTTGGGTTCTCCGTTGGGTTTCGTTGGGTTTTCCGTGGTCATCATGGTGGAAAAGTGTAAATTGTGGGTTTTGGAGAACATCAGGTAGATTTAGGGTGTTTTTGGGGTGGATCTATGGTTTTGGGGGATTTTGTTCCAGTTTTGGGGTGATCGAATTCATTTTTGGGGTGTTTCTGCCGTGTTTTGGGTTCTTCGTTGGGTTTCGTTGGGTTTTCCTTTGTCATCATGGTGGAAAAGTGTAAATTGTGGGTTTTGGAGAACATCAGGTAGGTTTAGGGGGACTTTTGGGGTGGATTCATGATATATTGGGTTTTCTTCTGTTTTTTTTTTTTTTTTTTTGGGGGGGGGGGGGTGATCCAATTTATTTTGGGGGTGTTTTTGACGTGTTTTGGGGTCTCCATTGGGTTTCGTTGCGTTTTCCGTGGTCATCATGGTGGAAAAGGGTAAATTGTTGGTTTTGGAGAACATCAGGTAGGTTTAGGTTGGTTTTGGGATTGGATCTATGGTTTTGGGGGATTTTCTTTCGTTTTTGGGGGTGATCCCGTTCTTTTTTGGGGTGTTTTTGACGTGTTTTGGGGTCTCTGTTGGTATTCCTTGGGTTTTCCGTGGTCATGGTGGTGGAAAAGGGTAAATTGTGGGTTTTGGAGAACTTCAGGTAGGTTTAGGGGAATTTTGGGGTGGATTCATGGTATTTGGGCTTTTCTTCTGTTTTTTTTTGGGTGATCCTGTTCTTTTTTGGGGTGTTTTTGACGTGTTTTGGGGTCTCCGTTGGGTTTTAGTTGGGTTCTTGTTGGTCATCATGGTGAAAAAGTGTAAATTGTGGGTTTTGGAGAACATCAGGTAGGTTTAGGGGGACTTTTGGGGCGGATTCATGGTATTTGTTTTCTTTTTCTGTTTTTTTTGGGGTGATCCTGTTCTTTTTTGGGGTGTTTTTGATGTGTTTTTGGGTCTCCGTTAGGTTTTGTTGGGTTCTTGTTGGTCATCATGTTGGAAAAGTGTAAATTGTGGGTTTTGGAGAATATCAGGTGTTTTTAAGTATTTTTGGGTGGTGTATCTATGGTTTTGGGGGAATTCTTCTTTTTTTTTTTTATCGTTTTCTTCTGTTTTTGGGGTGGTCCCGTTCTTTTTTGGGGTGTTTTTGACGTGTTTTGGGTTCTCCGTTGGGTTTCGTTGGGTTTTCCGTGGTCCTCATGGTGGAAAAGTGTAAATTGTGGGTTTTGGAGAACATCAGGTAGGTTTATGAGGAATTTTGGGGCAGATTCAAGGTTTTTAGGGTTTTCTTCTGTTTTTTTTTCTAGTGATCCAGTTGTTTTTCGTCGTGTTTTTGACGTGTTTTGGGTTCTCCGTTGGGTTTCATTGGGTTTTCCGTGTTCATCATGGTGGAAAAGTGTAAATTGTGGGTTTTGGAGAACATCAGGTAGGTTTAGGGGGACTTTTGGGGCGGATTCATGGTATTTGGGGTTTTCTTCTGTTTTTTTTGGGGGGGTTATCCAATTCATTTTTGGGGTGTTTTTGACATGTTTTGGGGTCTCCGTTGGGTTTTGTTGGGTTCTTGTTTTTCATCATGTTGGAAAAGTGTAAATTGCGTGTTTTGGAGAACATCAGGTAGGTTTAGTGTCGTTTTGGAGTGGATCTATGTTTTTTGGGGATTTTCTTCCAGTTTTGGGGGTGATTCCGTTCTTGTTTGGGGTGTTTTTGACTTGTTTTGGGGTCTCCGTTGGGTTTTAGTTGGATTCTCGTTGGTTGTTAAGGTAAATGGGAGTGGATTGTGGGTTTTGAAGAAGATCAGGTGAGTTTAGGGTGGTTTTGCGGGGAAATTCATAGTGTTTGGTGTTTTTTCTTCTGATTCAGTTCTTTTTTGGGGTGTTTTTGGCGTGTTTTGGGGTCTCCGTTGGTTTTTGTTGGGTTCTTGTTGTTCATCATGGTGAAAAGGGGTAAATTGTGGGTATTGGAGAACATCAGGTAGGTTTAGGGGGACTTTTGGGGTGGATCAACGGCTTTTAGGGTTTTCTTTCGGTTTTGGGGGTGATCCTGCTTTTTTTTTGTGGTGTTTTTGACGTGTTTTGGGGTTTCCGTTGCGTTTCGTTGATTTCCTAACGTGTTTTAAGTTTGTTGGGAGTGGACTTTGGGATTTGGAGAACATCAGGTAGGTTTAGTGTGGTTTTGGGGTGGATCTATGGTATTTTGGGGTTTTCTTTCTTTTTTAGGGGTTATCCTGTTCTTGTTTGGGGTGTTTTTGACTTGTTTTGGGGTCTCCGTTGGGTTTTAGTTGGATTCTCGTTGGTCGTTAAGGGAAATGGGAGTGGATTGTGGGTTTTGAAGAAGATCAGGTGAGTTTAGGGTGGTTTTGCGGGGAAATTCATAGTGTTTGGTGTTTTTTCTTCTGATTCAGTTCTTTTTTGGGGTGTTTTTGAGGTGTTTTGGGGTTTCCGTTGGGTTTCGTTGAGTTCCTAATGGGTTTTATGGTGGTTGGGAGTGGACATTTGGATTTGGAGAAGATCAGGTACGTTTAGAGTGGTTTTGGGATTGGATCCGTGCTTTTTGGGGTTTTCTTTGGTTTTGGGGGTGATCCTGTTCTTGTTTGGGGTGTTTTTGACGTGTTTTGGGTTCTCCGTTGGGTTTCGTTGGGTTTTCCGTGGTCATCATGGTGGAAAAGTGTAAATTGTGGGTTTTGGAGAACATCAGGTAGGTTTAGGGGGACTTTTGGGGTGGATTCATGGTATTTGGGGTTTTCTTCTGTTTTTTTTGGGGGGGTTATCCAATTCATTTTTGGGGTGTTTTTGACATGTTTTGGGGTCTCCGTTGGGTTTTGTTGGGTTCTTGTTTTTCATCATGTTGGAAAAGTGCAAATTGCGTGTTTTGGAGAACATCAGGTAGGTTTAGTGTCGTTTTGGAGTGGATCCATGTTTTTTGGGGATTTTCTTCCAGTTTTGGGGGTGATTCCGTTCTTGTTTGGGGTGTTTTTGACTTGTTTTGGGGTCTCCGTTGGGTTTTAGTTGGATTCTCGTTGGTTGTTAAGGTAAATGGGAGTGGATTGTGGGTTTTGAAGAAGATCAGGTGAGTTTAGGGTGGTTTTGCGGGGAAATTCATAGTGTTTGGTGTTTTTTCTTCTGATTCAGTTCTTTTTTGGGGTGTTTTTGACGTGTTTTGGGGTCTCCGTTGGTTTTTGTTGGGTTCTTGTTGTTCATCATGGTGAAAAGGGGTAAATTGTGGGTATTGGAGAACATCAGGTAGGTTTAGGGGGACTTTTGGGGTGGATCAACGGCTTTTAGGGTTTTCTTTCGGTTTTGGGGGTGATCCTGCTTTTTTTTTGTGGTGTTTTTGACGTGTTTTGGGGTTTCCGTTGCGTTTCGTTGATTTCCTAACGTGTTTTAAGTTTGTTGGGAGTGGACTTTGGGATTTGGAGAACATCAGGTAGGTTTAGTGTGGTTTTGGGGTGGATCTATGGTATTTTGGGGTTTTCTTTCTTTTTTAGGGGTTATCCTGTTCTTGTTTGGGGTGTTTTTGACTTGTTTTGGGGTCTCCGTTGGGTTTTAGTTGGATTCTCGTTGGTCGTTAAGGGAAATGGGAGTGGATTGTGGGTTTTGAAGAAGATCAGGTGAGTTTAGGGTGGTTTTGCGGGGAAATTCATAGTGTTTGGTGTTTTTTCTTCTGATTCAGTTCTTTTTTGGGGTGTTTTTGAGGTGTTTTGGGGTTTCCGTTGGGTTTCGTTGAGTTCCTAATGGGTTTTATGGTGGTTGGGAGTGGACATTTGGATTTGGAGAAGATCAGGTACGTTTAGAGTGGTTTTGGGATTGGATCCGTGCTTTTTGGGGTTTTCTTTGGTTTTGGGGGTGATCCTGTTCTTGTTTGGGGTGTTTTTGACGTGTTTTGGGTTCTCCGTTGGGTTTCGTTGGGTTTTCCGTGGTCATCATGGTGGAAAAGTGTAAATTGTGGGTTTTGGAGAACATCAGGTAGATTTAGGGTGTTTTTGGGGTGGATCTATGGTTTTGGGGGATTTTGTTCCAGTTTTGGGGTGATCGAATTCATTTTTGGGGTGTTTCTGCCGTGTTTTGGGTTCTTCGTTGGGTTTCGTTGGGTTTTCCTTTGTCATCATGGTGGAAAAGTGTAAATTGTGGGTTTTGGAGAACATCAGGTAGGTTTAGGGGGACTTTTGGGGTGGATTCATGATATATGGGGTTTTCTTCTGTTTTTTTTTTTTTTTTTTTTTTTTTTGGGGGGGGGGGGTGATCCAATTTATTTTGGGGGTGTTTTTGACGTGTTTTGGGGTCTCCATTGGGTTTCGTTGCGTTTTCCGTGGTCATCATGGTGGAAAAGGGTAAATTGTTGGTTTTGGAGAACATCAGGTAGGTTTAGGTTGGTTTTGGGATTGGATCTATGGTTTTGGGGGATTTTCTTTCGTTTTTGGGGGTGATCCCGTTCTTTTTTGGGGTGTTTTTGACGTGTTTTGGGGTCTCCGTTGGTATTCCTTGGGTTTTCCGTGGTCATGGTGGTGGAAAAGGGTAAATTGTGGGTTTTGGAGAACTTCAGGTAGGTTTAGGGGAATTTTGGGGTGGATTCATGGTATTTGGGCTTTTCTTCTGTTTTTTTTTGGGTGATCCTGTTCTTTTTTGGGGTGTTTTTGACGTGTTTTGGGGTCTCCGTTGGGTTTTAGTTGGGTTCTTGTTGGTCATCATGGTGAAAAAGTGTAAATTGTGGGTTTTGGAGAACATCAGGTAGGTTTAGGGGGACTTTTGGGGCGGATTCATGGTATTTGTTTTCTTTTTCTGTTTTTTTTGGGGTGATCCCGTTCTTTTTTGGGGTGTTTTTGATGTGTTTTTGGGTCTCCGTTAGGTTTTGTTGGGTTCTTGTTGGTCATCATGTTGGAAAAGTGTAAATTGTGGGTTTTGGAGAATATCAGGTGTTTTTAAGTATTTTTGGGTGGTGTATCTATGGTTTTGGGGGAATTCTTCTTTTTTTTTTTTATCGTTTTCTTCTGTTTTTGGGGTGGTCCCGTTCTTTTTTGGGGTGTTTTTGACGTGTTTTGGGTTCTCCGTTGGGTTTCGTTGGGTTTTCCGTGGTCCTCATGGTGGAAAAGTGTAAATTGTTGGTTTTGGAGAACATCAGGTAGGTTTATGAGGAATTTGGGGGCAGATTCAAGGTTTTTAGGGTTTTCTTCTGTTTTTTTTTTTTTTTTTTTTTTCTAGTGATCCAGTTGTTTTTCGTCGTGTTTTTGACGTGTTTTGGGTTCTCCGTTGGGTTTCATTGGGTTTTCCGTGTTCATCATGGTGGAAAAGTGTAAATGTGGGTTTTGGAGAACATCAGGTAGGTTTAGGGGGACTTTTGGGGTGGATTCCTGGTATTTGGGGTTTTCTTCTGTTTTTTTTGGGGGGGTTATCCAATTCATTTTTGGGGTGTTTTTGACATGTTTTGGGGTCTCCGTTGGGTTTTGTTGGGTTCTTGTTTTTCATCATGTTGGAAAAGTGTAAATTGCGTGTTTTGGAGAACATCAGGTAGGTTTAGTGTCGTTTTGGAGTGGATCTATGTTTTTTGGGGATTTTCTTCCAGTTTTGGGGGTGATTCCGTTCTTGTTTGGGGTGTTTTTGACTTGTTTTGGGGTCTCCGTTGGGTTTTAGTTGGATTCTCGTTGGTTGTTAAGGGAAATGGGAGTGGATTGTGGGTTTTGAAGAAGATCAGGTGAGTTTAGGGTGGTTTTGCGGGGAAATTCATAGTGTTTGGTGTTTTTTCTTCTGATTCAGTTCTTTTTTGGGGTGTTTTTGACGTGTTTTGAGGTCTCCGTTGGTTTTTGTTGGGTTCTTGTTGTTCATCATGGTGAAAAGGGGTAAATTGTGGGTATTGGAGAACATCAGGTAGGTTTAGGGGGACTTTTGGGGTGGATCAACGGCTTTTAGGGTTTTCTTTCGGTTTTGGGGGTGATCCTGCTTTTTTTTGTGGTGTTTTTGACGTGTTTTGGGGTTTCCGTTGCGTTTCGTTGATTTCCTAACGTGTTTTAAGTTTGTTGGGAGTGGACTTTGGGATTTGGAGAACATCAGGTAGGTTTAGTGTGGTTTTGGGGTGGATCTATGGTATTTTGGGGTTTTCTTTCTTTTTTAGGGGTTATCCTGTTCTTGTTTGGGGTGTTTTTGACTTGTTTTGGGGTCTCCGTTGGGTTTTAGTTGGATTCTCGTTGGTCGTTAAGGGAAATGGGAGTGGATTGTGGGTTTTGAAGAAGATCAGGTGAGTTTAGGGTGGTTTTGCGGGGAAATTCATAGTGTTTGGTGTTTTTTCTTCTGATTCAGTTCTTTTTTGGGGTGTTTTTGAGGTGTTTTGGGGTTTCCGTTGGGTTTCGTTGAGTTCCTAATGGGTTTTATGGTGGTTGGGAGTGGACATTTGGATTTGGAGAAGATCAGGTACGTTTAGAGTGGTTTTGGGATTGGATCCGTGCTTTTTGGGGTTTTCTTTGGTTTTGGGGGTGATCCTGTTCTTGATTGGGGTGTTTTTGACGTGTTTTGGGTTCTCCGTTGGGTTTCGTTGGGTTTTCCGTGGTCATCATGGTGGAAAAGTGTAAATTGTGGGTTTTGGAGAACATCAGGTAGATTTAGGGTGTTTTTGGGGTGGATCTATGGTTTTGGGGGATTTTGTTCCAGTTTTGGGGTGATCGAATTCATTTTTGGGGTGTTTCTGCCGTGTTTTGGGTTCTTCGTTGGGTTTCGTTGGGTTTTCCGTTGTCATCATGGTGGAAAAGTGTAAATTGTGGGCTTTGGAGAACATCAGGTAGGTTTAGGGGGACTTTTGGGGTGGATTCATGATATATGGGGTTTTCTTCTGTTTTTTTTTTTTTTTTTTTTTTTTTTTTTGGGGGGGGGGGTGATCCAATTTATTTTGGGGGTGTTTTTGACGTGTTTTGGGGTCTCCATTGGGTTTCGTTGCGTTTTCCGTGGTCATCATGGTGGAAAAGGGTAAATTGTTGGTTTTGGAGAACATCAGGTAGGTTTAGGTTGGTTTTGGGATTGGATCTATGGTTTTGGGGGATTTTCTTTCGTTTTTGGGGGTGATCCCGTTCTTTTTTGGGGTGTTTTTGACGTGTTTTGGGGTCTCCGTTGGTATTCCTTGGGTTTTCCGTGGTCATGGTGGTGGAAAAGGGTAAATTGTGGGTTTTGGAGAACTTCAGGTAGGTTTAGGGGAATTTTGGGGTGGATTCATGGTATTTGGGCTTTTCTTCTGTTTTTTTTTGGGTGATCCTGTTCTTTTTTGGGGTGTTTTTGACGTGTTTTGGGGTCTCCGTTGGGTTTTAGTTGGGTTCTTGTTGGTCATCATGGTGAAAAAGTGTAAATTGTGGGTTTTGGAGAACATCAGGTAGGTTTAGGGGGACTTTTGGGGCGGATTCATGGTATTTGTTTTCTTTTTCTGTTTTTTTGGGGGTGATCCCGTTCTTTTTTGGGGTGTTTTTGATGTGTTTTTGGGTCTCCGTTAGGTTTTGTTGGGTTCTTGTTGGTCATCATGTTGGAAAAGTGTAAATTGTGGGTTTTGGAGAATATCAGGTGTTTTTAAGTATTTTTGGGTGGTGTATCTATGGTTTTGGGGGAATTCTTCTTTTTTTTTTTTATCGTTTTCTTCTGTTTTTGGGGTGGTCCCGTTCTTTTTTGGGGTGTTTTTGACGTGTTTTGGGTTCTCCGTTGGGTTTCGTTGGGTTTTCCGTGGTCCTCATGGTGGAAAAGTGTAAATTGTTGGTTTTGGAGAACATCAGGTAGGTTTATGAGGAATTTGGGGGCAGATTCAAGGTTTTTAGGGTTTTCTTCTGTTTTTTTTTTTTTTTTTTTTTTTTCTAGTGATCCAGTTGTTTTTCGTCGTGTTTTTGACGTGTTTTGGGTTCTCCGTTGGGTTTCATTGGGTTTTCCGTGGTCATCATGGTGGAAAAGTGTAAATTGTGGGTTTTGGAGAACATCAGGTAGGTTTAGGGGGACTTTTGGGGTGGATTCCTGGTATTTGGGGTTTTCTTCTGTTTTTTTTGGGGGGGTTATCCAATTCATTTTTGGGGTGTTTTTGACATGTTTTGGGGTCTCCGTTGGGTTTTGTTGGGTTCTTGTTTTTCATCATGTTGGAAAAGTGTAAATTGCGTGTTTTGGAGAACATCAGGTAGGTTTAGTGTCGTTTTGGAGTGGATCTATGTTTTTTGGGGATTTTCTTCCAGTTTTGGGGGTGATTCCGTTCTTGTTTGGGGTGTTTTTGACTTGTTTTGGGGTCTCCGTTGGGTTTTAGTTGGATTCTCGTTGGTTGTTAAGGGAAATGGGAGTGGATTGTGGGTTTTGAAGAAGATCAGGTGAGTTTAGGGTGGTTTTGCGGGGAAATTCATAGTGTTTGGTGTTTTTTCTTCTGATTCAGTTCTTTTTTGGGGTGTTTTTGACGTGTTTTGAGGTCTCCGTTGGTTTTTGTTGGGTTCTTGTTGTTCATCATGGTGAAAAGGGGTAAATTGTGGGTATTGGAGAACATCAGGTAGGTTTAGGGGGACTTTTGGGGTGGATCAACGGCTTTTAGGGTTTTCTTTCGGTTTTGGGGGTGATCCTGCTTTTTTTTGTGGTGTTTTTGACGTGTTTTGGGGTTTCCGTTGCGTTTCGTTGATTTCCTAACGTGTTTTAAGTTTGTTGGGAGTGGACTTTGGGATTTGGAGAACATCAGGTAGGTTTAGTGTGGTTTTGGGGTGGATCTATGGTATTTTGGGGTTTTCTTTCTTTTTTAGGGGTTATCCTGTTCTTGTTTGGGGTGTTTTTGACTTGTTTTGGGGTCTCCGTTGGGTTTTAGTTGGATTCTCGTTGGTCGTTAAGGGAAATGGGAGTGGATTGTGGGTTTTGAAGAAGATCAGGTGAGTTTAGGGTGGTTTTGCGGGGAAATTCATAGTGTTTGGTGTTTTTTCTTCTGATTCAGTTCTTTTTTGGGGTGTTTTTGAGGTGTTTTGGGGTTTCCGTTGGGTTTCGTTGAGTTCCTAATGGGTTTTATGGTGGTTGGGAGTGGACATTTGGATTTGGAGAAGATCAGGTACGTTTAGAGTGGTTTTGGGATTGGATCCGTGCTTTTTGGGGTTTTCTTTGGTTTTGGGGGTGATCCTGTTCTTGATTGGGGTGTTTTTGACGTGTTTTGGGTTCTCCGTTGGGTTTCGTTGGGTTTTCCGTGGTCATCATGGTGGAAAAGTGTAAATTGTGGGTTTTGGAGAACATCAGGTAGATTTAGGGTGTTTTTGGGGTGGATCTATGGTTTTGGGGGATTTTGTTCCAGTTTTGGGGTGATCGAATTCATTTTTGGGGTGTTTCTGCCGTGTTTTGGGTTCTTCGTTGGGTTTCGTTGGGTTTTCCGTTGTCATCATGGTGGAAAAGTGTAAATTGTGGGTTTTGGAGAACATCAGGTAGGTTTAGGGGGACTTTTGGGGTGGATTCATGATATATGGGGTTTTCTTCTGTTTTTTTTTTTTTTTTTTTTTTTTTTTGGGGGGGGGGGGTGATCCAATTTATTTTGGGGGTGTTTTTGACGTGTTTTGGGGTCTCCATTGGGTTTCGTTGCGTTTTCCGTGGTCATCATGGTGGAAAAGGGTAAATTGTTGGTTTTGGAGAACATCAGGTAGGTTTAGGTTGGTTTTGGGATTGGATCTATGGTTTTGGGGGATTTTCTTTCGTTTTTGGGGGTGATCCCGTTCTTTTTTGGGGTGTTTTTGACGTGTTTTGGGGTCTCCGTTGGTATTCCTTGGGTTTTCCGTGGTCATGGTGGTGGAAAAGGGTAAATTGTGGGTTTTGGAGAACTTCAGGTAGGTTTAGGGGAATTTTGGGGTGGATTCATGGTATTTGGGCTTTTCTTCTGTTTTTTTTTGGGTGATCCTGTTCTTTTTTGGGGTGTTTTTGACGTGTTTTGGGGTCTCCGTTGGGTTTTAGTTGGGTTCTTGTTGGTCATCATGGTGAAAAAGTGTAAATTGTGGGTTTTGGAGAACATCAGGTAGGTTTAGGGGGACTTTTGGGGCGGATTCATGGTATTTGTTTTCTTTTTCTGTTTTTTTTGGGGTGATCCCGTTCTTTTTTGGGGTGTTTTTGATGTGTTTTTGGGTCTCCGTTAGGTTTTGTTGGGTTCTTGTTGGTCATCATGTTGGAAAAGTGTAAATTGTGGGTTTTGGAGAATATCAGGTGTTTTTAAGTATTTTTGGGTGGTGTATCTATGGTTTTGGGGGAATTCTTCTTTTTTTTTTTATCGTTTTCTTCTGTTTTTGGGGTGGTCCCGTTCTTTTTTGGGGTGTTTTTGACGTGTTTTGGGTTCTCCGTTGGGTTTCGTTGGGTTTTCCGTGGTCATCATGGTGGAAAAGTGTAAATTGTTGGTTTTGGAGAACATCAGGTAGGTTTATGAGGAATTTGGGGGCAGATTCAAGGTTTTTAGGGTTTTCTTCTGTTTTTTTTTTTTTTCTAGTGATCCAGTTGTTTTTCGTCGTGTTTTTGACGTGTTTTGGGTTCTCCGTTGGGTTTCATTGGGTTTTCCGTGGTCATCATGGTGGAAAAGTGTAAATTGTGGGTTTTGGAGAACATCAGGTAGGTTTAGGGGGACTTTTGGGGTGGATTCCTGGTATTTGGGGTTTTCTTCTGTTTTTTTTGGGGGGGTTATCCAATTCATTTTTGGGGTGTTTTTGACATGTTTTGGGGTCTCCGTTGGGTTTTGTTGGGTTCTTGTTTTTCATCATGTTGGAAAAGTGTAAATTGCGTGTTTTGGAGAACATCAGGTAGGTTTAGTGTCGTTTTGGAGTGGATCTATGTTTTTTGGGGATTTTCTTCCAGTTTTGGGGGTGATTCCGTTCTTGTTTGGGGTGTTTTTGACTTGTTTTGGGGTCTCCGTTGGGTTTTAGTTGGATTCTCGTTGGTTGTTAAGGGAAATGGGAGTGGATTGTGGGTTTTGAAGAAGATCAGGTGAGTTTAGGGTGGTTTTGCGGGGAAATTCATAGTGTTTGGTGTTTTTTCTTCTGATTCAGTTCTTTTTTGGGGTGTTTTTGACGTGTTTTGAGGTCTCCGTTGGTTTTTGTTGGGTTCTTGTTGTTCATCATGGTGAAAAGGGGTAAATTGTGGGTATTGGAGAACATCAGGTAGGTTTAGGGGGACTTTTGGGGTGGATCAACGGCTTTTAGGGTTTTCTTTCGGTTTTGGGGGTGATCCTGCTTTTTTTTGTGGTGTTTTTGACGTGTTTTGGGGTTTCCGTTGCGTTTCGTTGATTTCCTAACGTGTTTTAAGTTTGTTGGGAGTGGACTTTGGGATTTGGAGAACATCAGGTAGGTTTAGTGTGGTTTTGGGGTGGATCTATGGTATTTTGGGGTTTTCTTTCTTTTTTAGGGGTTATCCTGTTCTTGTTTGGGGTGTTTTTGACTTGTTTTGGGGTCTCCGTTGGGTTTTAGTTGGATTCTCGTTGGTCGTTAAGGGAAATGGGAGTGGATTGTGGGTTTTGAAGAAGATCAGGTGAGTTTAGGGTGGTTTTGCGGGGAAATTCATAGTGTTTGGTGTTTTTTCTTCTGATTCAGTTCTTTTTTGGGGTGTTTTTGAGGTGTTTTGGGGTTTCCGTTGGGTTTCGTTGAGTTCCTAATGGGTTTTATGGTGGTTGGGAGTGGACATTTGGATTTGGAGAAGATCAGGTACGTTTAGAGTGGTTTTGGGATTGGATCCGTGCTTTTTGGGGTTTTCTTTGGTTTTGGGGGTGATCCTGTTCTTGTTTGGGGTGTTTTTGACGTGTTTTGGGTTCTCCGTTGGGTTTCGTTGGGTTTTCCATGGTCATCATGGTGGAAAAGTGTAAATTGTGGGTTTTGGAGAACATCAGGTAGATTTAGGGTGTTTTTGGGGTGGATCTATGGTTTTGGGGGATTTTGTTCCAGTTTTGGGGTGATCGAATTCATTTTTGGGGTGTTTCTGCCGTGTTTTGGGTTCTTCGTTGGGTTTCGTTGGGTTTTCCGTTGTCATCATGGTGGAAAAGTGTAAATTGTGGGTTTTGGAGAACATCAGGTAGGTTTAGGGGGACTTTTGGGGTGGATTCATGATATATGGGGTTTTCTTCTGTTTTTTTTTTTTTTTTTTTTTTTTTTTTTGGGGTGGGGGGGTGATCCAATTTATTTTGGGGGTGTTTTTGACGTGTTTTGGGGTCTCCATTGGGTTTCGTTGCGTTTTCCGTGGTCATCATGGTGGAAAAGGGTAAATTGTTGGTTTTGGAGAACATCAGGTAGGTTTAGGTTGGTTTTGGGATTGGATCTATGGTTTTGGGGGATTTTCTTTCGTTTTTGGGGGTGATCCCGTTCTTTTTTGGGGTGTTTTTGACGTGTTTTGGGGTCTCCGTTGGTATTCCTTGGGTTTTCCGTGGTCATGGTGGTGGAAAAGGGTAAATTGTGGGTTTTGGAGAACTTCAGGTAGGTTTAGGGGAATTTTGGGGTGGATTCATGGTATTTGGGCTTTTCTTCTGTTTTTTTTTGGGTGATCCTGTTCTTTTTTGGGGTGTTTTTGACGTGTTTTGGGGTCTCCGTTGGGTTTTAGTTGGGTTCTTGTTGGTCATCATGGTGAAAAAGTGTAAATTGTGGGTTTTGGAGAACATCAGGTAGGTTTAGGGGGACTTTTGGGGCGGATTCATGGTATTTGTTTTCTTTTTCTGTTTTTTTGGGGGTGATCCCGTTCTTTTTTGGGGTGTTTTTGATGTGTTTTTGGGTCTCCGTTAGGTTTTGTTGGGTTCTTGTTGGTCATCATGTTGGAAAAGTGTAAATTGTGGGTTTTGGAGAATATCAGGTGTTTTTAAGTATTTTTGGGTGGTGTATCTATGGTTTTGGGGGAATTCTTCTTTTTTTTTTTTATCGTTTTCTTCTGTTTTTGGGGTGGTCCCGTTCTTTTTTGGGGTGTTTTTGACGTGTTTTGGGTTCTCCGTTGGGTTTCGTTGGGTTTTCCGTGGTCCTCATGGTGGAAAAGTGTAAATTGTTGGTTTTGGAGAACATCAGGTAGGTTTATGAGGAATTTGGGGGCAGATTCAAGGTTTTTAGGGTTTTCTTCTGTTTTTTTTTTTTTTTTTTTTTTTCTAGTGATCCAGTTGTTTTTCGTCGTGTTTTTGACGTGTTTTGGGTTCTCCGTTGGGTTTCATTGGGTTTTCCGTGTTCATCATGGTGGAAAAGTGTAAATTGTGGGTTTTGGAGAACATCAGGTAGGTTTAGGGGGACTTTTGGGGTGGATTCCTGGTATTTGGGGTTTTCTTCTGTTTTTTTTGGGGGGGTTATCCAATTCATTTTTGGGGTGTTTTTGACATGTTTTGGGGTCTCCGTTGGGTTTTGTTGGGTTCTTGTTTTTCATCATGTTGGAAAAGTGTAAATTGCGTGTTTTGGAGAACATCAGGTAGGTTTAGTGTCGTTTTGGAGTGGATCTATGTTTTTTGGGGATTTTCTTCCAGTTTTGGGGGTGATTCCGTTCTTGTTTGGGGTGTTTTTGACTTGTTTTGGGGTCTCCGTTGGGTTTTAGTTGGATTCTCGTTGGTTGTTAAGGGAAATGGGAGTGGATTGTGGGTTTTGAAGAAGATCAGGTGAGTTTAGGGTGGTTTTGCGGGGAAATTCATAGTGTTTGGTGTTTTTTCTTCTGATTCAGTTCTTTTTTGGGGTGTTTTTGACGTGTTTTGAGGTCTCCGTTGGTTTTTGTTGGGTTCTTGTTGTTCATCATGGTGAAAAGGGGTAAATTGTGGGTATTGGAGAACATCAGGTAGGTTTAGGGGGACTTTTGGGGTGGATCAACGGCTTTTAGGGTTTTCTTTCGGTTTTGGGGGTGATCCTGCTTTTTTTTGTGGTGTTTTTGACGTGTTTTGGGGTTTCCGTTGCGTTTCGTTGATTTCCTAACGTGTTTTAAGTTTGTTGGGAGTGGACTTTGGGATTTGGAGAACATCAGGTAGGTTTAGTGTGGTTTTGGGGTGGATCTATGGTATTTTGGGGTTTTCTTTCTTTTTTAGGGGTTATCCTGTTCTTGTTTGGGGTGTTTTTGACTTGTTTTGGGGTCTCCGTTGGGTTTTAGTTGGATTCTCGTTGGTCGTTAAGGGAAATGGGAGTGGATTGTGGGTTTTGAAGAAGATCAGGTGAGTTTAGGGTGGTTTTGCGGGGAAATTCATAGTGTTTGGTGTTTTTTCTTCTGATTCAGTTCTTTTTTGGGGTGTTTTTGAGGTGTTTTGGGGTTTCCGTTGGGTTTCGTTGAGTTCCTAATGGGTTTTATGGTGGTTGGGAGTGGACATTTGGATTTGGAGAAGATCAGGTACGTTTAGAGTGGTTTTGGGATTGGATCCGTGCTTTTTGGGGTTTTCTTTGGTTTTGGGGGTGATCCTGTTCTTGATTGGGGTGTTTTTGACGTGTTTTGGGTTCTCCGTTGGGTTTCGTTGGGTTTTCCGTGGTCATCATGGTGGAAAAGTGTAAATTGTGGGTTTTGGAGAACATCAGGTAGATTTAGGGTGTTTTTGGGGTGGATCTATGGTTTTGGGGGATTTTGTTCCAGTTTTGGGGTGATCGAATTCATTTTTGGGGTGTTTCTGCCGTGTTTTGGGTTCTTCGTTGGGTTTCGTTGGGTTTTCCGTTGTCATCATGGTGGAAAAGTGTAAATTGTGGGTTTTGGAGAACATCAGGTAGGTTTAGGGGGACTTTTGGGGTGGATTCATGATATATGGGGTTTTCTTCTGTTTTTTTTTTTTTTTTTTTTTTTTTTTTTTTGGGGTGGGGGGGTGATCCAATTTATTTTGGGGGTGTTTTTGACGTGTTTTGGGGTCTCCATTGGGTTTCGTTGCGTTTTCCGTGGTCATCATGGTGGAAAAGGGTAAATTGTTGGTTTTGGAGAACATCAGGTAGGTTTAGGTTGGTTTTGGGATTGGATCTATGGTTTTGGGGTATTTTCTTTCGTTTTTGGGGGTGATCCCGTTCTTTTTTGGGGTGTTTTTGACGTGTTTTGGGGTCTCCGTTGGTATTCCTTGGGTTTTCCGTGGTCATGGTGGTGGAAAATGGTAAATTGTGGGTTTTGGAGAACTTCAGGTAGGTTTAGGGGAATTTTGGGGTGGATTCATGGTATTTGGGCTTTTCTTCTGTTTTTTTTTGGGTGATCCTGTTCTTTTTTGGGGTGTTTTTGACGTGTTTTGGGGTCTCCGTTGGGTTTTAGTTGGGTTCTTGTTGGTCATCATGGTGAAAAAGTGTAAATTGTGGGTTTTGGAGAACATCAGGTAGGTTTAGGGGGACTTTTGGGGCGGATTCATGGTATTTGTTTTCTTTTTCTGTTTTTTTTGGGGTGATCCCGTTCTTTTTTGGGGTGTTTTTGATGTGTTTTTGGGTCTCCGTTAGGTTTTGTTGGGTTCTTGTTGGTCATCATGTTGGAAAAGTGTAAATTGTGGGTTTTGGAGAATATCAGGTGTTTTTAAGTATTTTTGGGTGGTGTATCTATGGTTTTGGGGGAATTCTTCTTTTTTTTTTTATCGTTTTCTTCTGTTTTTGGGGTGGTCCCGTTCTTTTTTGGGGTGTTTTTGACGTGTTTTGGGTTCTCCGTTGGGTTTCGTTGGGTTTTCCGTGGTCATCATGGTGGAAAAGTGTAAATTGTTGGTTTTGGAGAACATCAGGTAGGTTTATGAGGAATTTTGGGGCAGATTCAAGGTTTTTAGGGTTTTCTTCTGTTTTTTTTTTTTTTTTTTCCTAGTGATCCAGTTGTTTTTCGTCGTGTTTTTGACGTGTTTTGGGTTCTCCGTTGGGTTTCATTGGGTTTTCCGTGGTCATCATGGTGGAAAAGTGTAAATTGTGGGTTTTGGAGAACATCAGGTAGGTTTAGGGGGACTTTTGGGGTGGATTCCTGGTATTTGGGGTTTTCTTCTGTTTTTTTTGGGGGGGTTATCCAATTCATTTTTGGGGTGTTTTTGACATGTTTTGGGGTCTCCGTTGGGTTTTGTTGGGTTCTTGTTTTTCATCATGTTGGAAAAGTGTAAATTGCGTGTTTTGGAGAACATCAGGTAGGTTTAGTGTCGTTTTGGAGTGGATCTATGTTTTTTGGGGATTTTCTTCCAGTTTTGGGGGTGATTCCGTTCTTGTTTGGGGTGTTTTTGACTTGTTTTGGGGTCTCCGTTGGGTTTTAGTTGGATTCTCGTTGGTTGTTAAGGGAAATGGGAGTGGATTGTGGGTTTTGAAGAAGATCAGGTGAGTTTAGGGTGGTTTTGCGGGGAAATTCATAGTGTTTGGTGTTTTTTCTTCTGATTCAGTTCTTTTTTGGGGTGTTTTTGACGTGTTTTGGGGTCTCCGTTGGTTTTTGTTGGGTTCTTGTTGTTCATCATGGTGAAAAGGGGTAAATTGTGGGTATTGGAGAACATCAGGTAGGTTTAGGGGGACTTTTGGGGTGGATCAACGGCTTTTAGGGTTTTCTTTCGGTTTTGGGGGTGATCCTGCTTTTTTTTGTGGTGTTTTTGACGTGTTTTGGGGTTTCCGTTGCGTTTCGTTGATTTCCTAACGTGTTTTAAGTTTGTTGGGAGTGGACTTTGGGATTTGGAGAACATCAGGTAGGTTTAGTGTGGTTTTGGGGTGGATCTATGGTATTTTGGGGTTTTCTTTCTTTTTTAGGGGTTATCCTGTTCTTGTTTGGGGTGTTTTTGACTTGTTTTGGGGTCTCCGTTGGGTTTTAGTTGGATTCTCGTTGGTCGTTAAGGGAAATGGGAGTGGATTGTGGGTTTTGAAGAAGATCAGGTGAGTTTAGGGTGGTTTTGCGGGGAAATTCATAGTGTTTGGTGTTTTTTCTTCTGATTCAGTTCTTTTTTGGGGTGTTTTTGAGGTGTTTTGGGGTTTCCGTTGGGTTTCGTTGAGTTCCTAATGGGTTTTATGGTGGTTGGGAGTGGACATTTGGATTTGGAGAAGATCAGGTACGTTTAGAGTGGTTTTGGGATTGGATCCGTGCTTTTTGGGGTTTTCTTTGGTTTTGGGGGTGATCCTGTTCTTGTTTGGGGTGTTTTTGACGTGTTTTGGGTTCTCCGTTGGGTTTCGTTGGGTTTTCCATGGTCATCATGGTGGAAAAGTGTAAATTGTGGGTTTTGGAGAACATCAGGTAGATTTAGGGTGTTTTTGGGGTGGATCTATGGTTTTGGGGGATTTTGTTCCAGTTTTGGGGTGATCGAATTCATTTTTGGGGTGTTTCTGCCGTGTTTTGGGTTCTTCGTTGGGTTTCGTTGGGTTTTCCGTTGTCATCATGGTGGAAAAGTGTAAGTTGTGGGTTTTGGAGAACATCAGGTAGGTTTAGGGGGACTTTTGGGGTGGATTCATGGTATTTGGGGTTTTCTTCTGTTTTTTTTTTTTTTTTTTTTTTTTTTTTTGGGGTGGGGGGGTGATCCAATTTATTTTGGGGGTGTTTTTGACGTGTTTTGGGGTCTCCATTGGGTTTCGTTGCGTTTTCCGTGGTCATCATGGTGGAAAAGGGTAAATTGTTGGTTTTGGAGAACATCAGGTAGGTTTAGGTTGGTTTTGGGATTGGATCTATGGTTTTGGGGGATTTTCTTTCGTTTTTGGGGGTGATCCCGTTCTTTTTTGGGGTGTTTTTGACGTGTTTTGGGGTCTCCGTTGGTATTCCTTGGGTTTTCCGTGGTCATGGTGGTGGAAAAGGGTAAATTGTGGGTTTTGGAGAACTTCAGGTAGGTTTAGGGGAATTTTGGGGTGGATTCATGGTATTTGGGCTTTTCTTCTGTTTTTTTTTGGGTGATCCTGTTCTTTTTTGGGGTGTTTTTGACGTGTTTTGGGGTCTCCGTTGGGTTTTAGTTGGGTTCTTGTTGGTCATCATGGTGAAAAAGTGTAAATTGTGGGTTTTGGAGAACATCAGGTAGGTTTAGGGGGACTTTTGGGGCGGATTCATGGTATTTGTTTTCTTTTTCTGTTTTTTTTGGGGTGATCCCGTTCTTTTTTGGGGTGTTTTTGATGTGTTTTTGGGTCTCCGTTAGGTTTTGTTGGGTTCTTGTTGGTCATCATGTTGGAAAAGTGTAAATTGTGGGTTTTGGAGAATATCAGGTGTTTTTAAGTATTTTTGGGTGGTGTATCTATGGTTTTGGGGGAATTCTTCTTTTTTTTTTTATCGTTTTCTTCTGTTTTTGGGGTGGTCCCGTTCTTTTTTGGGGTGTTTTTGACGTGTTTTGGGTTCTCCGTTGGGTTTCGTTGGGTTTTCCGTGGTCATCATGGTGGAAAAGTGTAAATTGTTGGTTTTGGAGAACATCAGGTAGGTTTATGAGGAATTTTGGGGCAGATTCAAGGTTTTTAGGGTTTTCTTCTGTTTTTTTTTTTTTTTTTTTTTCTAGTGATCCAGTTGTTTTTCGTCGTGTTTTTGACGTGTTTTGGGTTCTCCGTTGGGTTTCATTGGGTTTTCCGTGTTCATCATGGTGGAAAAGTGTAAATTGTGGGTTTTGGAGAACATCAGGTAGGTTTAGGGGGACTTTTGGGGTGGATTCCTGGTATTTGGGGTTTTCTTCTGTTTTTTTTGGGGGGGTTATCCAATTCATTTTTGGGGTGTTTTTGACATGTTTTGGGGTCTCCGTTGGGTTTTGTTGGGTTCTTGTTTTTCATCATGTTGGAAAAGTGTAAATTGCGTGTTTTGGAGAACATCAGGTAGGTTTAGTGTCGTTTTGGAGTGGATCTATGTTTTTTGGGGATTTTCTTCCAGTTTTGGGGGTGATTCCGTTCTTGTTTGGGGTGTTTTTGACTTGTTTTGGGGTCTCCGTTGGGTTTTAGTTGGATTCTCGTTGGTTGTTAAGGGAAATGGGAGTGGATTGTGGGTTTTGAAGAAGATCAGGTGAGTTTAGGGTGGTTTTGCGGGGAAATTCATAGTGTTTGGTGTTTTTTCTTCTGATTCAGTTCTTTTTTGGGGTGTTTTTGACGTGTTTTGAGGTCTCCGTTGGTTTTTGTTGGGTTCTTGTTGTTCATCATGGTGAAAAGGGGTAAATTGTGGGTATTGGAGAACATCAGGTAGGTTTAGGGGGACTTTTGGGGTGGATCAACGGCTTTTAGGGTTTTCTTTCGGTTTTGGGGGTGATCCTGCTTTTTTTTGTGGTGTTTTTGACGTGTTTTGGGGTTTCCGTTGCGTTTCGTTGATTTCCTAACGTGTTTTAAGTTTGTTGGGAGTGGACTTTGGGATTTGGAGAACATCAGGTAGGTTTAGTGTGGTTTTGGGGTGGATCTATGGTATTTTGGGGTTTTCTTTCTTTTTTAGGGGTTATCCTGTTCTTGTTTGGGGTGTTTTTGACTTGTTTTGGGGTCTCCGTTGGGTTTTAGTTGGATTCTCGTTGGTCGTTAAGGGAAATGGGAGTGGATTGTGGGTTTTGAAGAAGATCAGGTGAGTTTAGGGTGGTTTTGCGGGGAAATTCATAGTGTTTGGTGTTTTTTCTTCTGATTCAGTTCTTTTTTGGGGTGTTTTTGAGGTGTTTTGGGGTTTCCGTTGGGTTTCGTTGAGTTCCTAATGGGTTTTATGGTGGTTGGGAGTGGACATTTGGATTTGGAGAAGATCAGGTACGTTTAGAGTGGTTTTGGGATTGGATCCGTGCTTTTTGGGGTTTTCTTTGGTTTTGGGGGTGATCCTGTTCTTGTTTGGGGTGTTTTTGACGTGTTTTGGGTTCTCCGTTGGGTTTCGTTGGGTTTTCCATGGTCATCATGGTGGAAAAGTGTAAATTGTGGGTTTTGGAGAACATCAGGTAGATTTAGGGTGTTTTTGGGGTGGATCTATGGTTTTGGGGGATTTTGTTCCAGTTTTGGGGTGATCGAATTCATTTTTGGGGTGTTTCTGACGTGTTTTGGGTTCTCCGTTGGGTTTCGTTGGGTTTTCCGTTGTCATCATGGTGGAAAAGTGTAAATTGTGGGTTTTGGAGAACATCAGGTAGGTTTAGGGGGACTTTTGGGGTGGATTCATGGTATTTGGGGTTTTCTTCTGTTTTTTTTTTTTTTTTTTTTTTTTTTTTTTGGGGTGGGGGGGTGATCCAATTTATTTTGGGGGTGTTTTTGACGTGTTTTGGGGTCTCCATTGGGTTTCGTTGCGTTTTCCGTGGTCATCATGGTGGAAAAGGGTAAATTGTTGGTTTTGGAGAACATCAGGTAGGTTTAGGTTGGTTTTGGGATTGGATCTATGGTTTTGGGGGATTTTCTTTCGTTTTTGGGGGTGATCCCGTTCTTTTTTGGGGTGTTTTTGACGTGTTTTGGGGTCTCCGTTGGTATTCCTTGGGTTTTCCGTGGTCATGGTGGTGGAAAAGGGTAAATTGTGGGTTTTGGAGAACTTCAGGTAGGTTTAGGGGAATTTTGGGGTGGATTCATGGTATTTGGGCTTTTCTTCTGTTTTTTTTTGGGTGATCCTGTTCTTTTTTGGGGTGTTTTTGACGTGTTTTGGGGTCTCCGTTGGGTTTTAGTTGGGTTCTTGTTGGTCATCATGGTGAAAAAGTGTAAATTGTGGGTTTTGGAGAACATCAGGTAGGTTTAGGGGGACTTTTGGGGCGGATTCATGGTATTTGTTTTCTTTTTCTGTTTTTTTTGGGGTGATCCCGTTCTTTTTTGGGGTGTTTTTGATGTGTTTTTGGGTCTCCGTTAGGTTTTGTTG
Source organism: Aythya ferina (assembly GCF_964211825.1). Taxonomy (NCBI): domain Eukaryota; kingdom Metazoa; phylum Chordata; class Aves; order Anseriformes; family Anatidae; genus Aythya; species Aythya ferina. The sequence goes on along the minus strand of NW_028181279.1, from coordinate 27,279 downwards.
GGTTCTTGTTGGTCATCATGTTGGAAAAGTGTAAATTGTGGGTTTTGGAGAATATCAGGTGTTTTTAAGTATTTTTGGGTGGTGTATCTATGGTTTTGGGGGAATTCTTCTTTTTTTTTTTATCGTTTTCTTCTGTTTTTGGGGTGGTCCCGTTCTTTTTTGGGGTGTTTTTGACGTGTTTTGGGTTCTCCGTTGGGTTTCGTTGGGTTTTCCGTGGTCATCATGGTGGAAAAGTGTAAATTGTTGGTTTTGGAGAACATCAGGTAGGTTTATGAGGAATTTTGGGGCAGATTCAAGGTTTTTAGGGTTTTCTTCTGTTTTTTTTTTTTTTTTTTCTAGTGATCCAGTTGTTTTTCGTCGTGTTTTTGACGTGTTTTGGGTTCTCCGTTGGGTTTCATTGGGTTTTCCGTGGTCATCATGGTGGAAAAGTGTAAATTGTGGGTTTTGGAGAACATCAGGTAGGTTTAGGGGGACTTTTGGGGTGGATTCCTGGTATTTGGGGTTTTCTTCTGTTTTTTTTGGGGGGGTTATCCAATTCATTTTTGGGGTGTTTTTGACATGTTTTGGGGTCTCCGTTGGGTTTTGTTGGGTTCTTGTTTTTCATCATGTTGGAAAAGTGTAAATTGCGTGTTTTGGAGAACATCAGGTAGGTTTAGTGTCGTTTTGGAGTGGATCTATGTTTTTTGGGGATTTTCTTCCAGTTTTGGGGGTGATTCCGTTCTTGTTTGGGGTGTTTTTGACTTGTTTTGGGGTCTCCATTGGGTTTTAGTTGGATTCTCGTTGGTTGTTAAGGGAAATGGGAGTGGATTGTGGGTTTTGAAGAAGATCAGGTGAGTTTAGGGTGGTTTTGCGGGGAAATTCATAGTGTTTGGTGTTTTTTCTTCTGATTCAGTTCTTTTTTGGGGTGTTTTTGACGTGTTTTGAGGTCTCCGTTGGTTTTTGTTGGGTTCTTGTTGTTCATCATGGTGAAAAGGGGTAAATTGTGGGTATTGGAGAACATCAGGTAGGTTTAGGGGGACTTTTGGGGTGGATCAACGGCTTTTAGGGTTTTCTTTCGGTTTTGGGGGTGATCCTGCTTTTTTTTGTGGTGTTTTTGACGTGTTTTGGGGTTTCCGTTGCGTTTCGTTGATTTCCTAACGTGTTTTAAGTTTGTTGGGAGTGGACTTTGGGATTTGGAGAACATCAGGTAGGTTTAGTGTGGTTTTGGGGTGGATCTATGGTATTTTGGGGTTTTCTTTCTTTTTTAGGGGTTATCCTGTTCTTGTTTGGGGTGTTTTTGACTTGTTTTGGGGTCTCCGTTGGGTTTTAGTTGGATTCTCGTTGGTCGTTAAGGGAAATGGGAGTGGATTGTGGGTTTTGAAGAAGATCAGGTGAGTTTAGGGTGGTTTTGCGGGGAAATTCATAGTGTTTGGTGTTTTTTCTTCTGATTCAGTTCTTTTTTGGGGTGTTTTTGAGGTGTTTTGGGGTTTCCATTGGGTTTCGTTGAGTTCCTAATGGGTTTTATGGTGGTTGGGAGTGGACATTTGGATTTGGAGAAGATCAGGTACGTTTAGAGTGGTTTTGGGATTGGATCCGTGCTTTTTGGGGTTTTCTTTGGTTTTGGGGGTGATCCTGTTCTTGTTTGGGGTGTTTTTGACGTGTTTTGGGTTCTCCGTTGGGTTTCGTTGGGTTTTCCGTGGTCATCATGGTGGAAAAGTGTAAATTGTGGGTTTTGGAGAATATCAGGTGTTTTTAAGTATTTTTGGGTGGTGTATCTATGGTTTTGGGGGAATTCTTCTTTTTTTTTATCGTTTTCTTCTGTTTTTGGGGTGGTCCCGTTCTTTTTTGGGGTGTTTTTGACGTGTTTTGGGTTCTCCGTTGGGTTTCGTTGGGTTTTCCGTGGTCATCATGGTGGAAAAGTGTAAATTGTTGGTTTTGGAGAACATCAGGTAGGTTTATGAGGAATTTTGGGGCAGATTCAAGGTTTTTAGGGTTTTCTTCTGGTTTTTTTTTTTCTAGTGATCCAGTTGTTTTTCGTCGTGTTTTTGACGTGTTTTGGGTTCTCCGTTGGGTTTCATTGGGTTTTCCGTGGTCATCATGGTGGAAAAGTGTAAATTGTGGGTTTTGGAGAACATCAGGTAGGTTTAGGGGGACTTTTGGGGTGGATTCCTGGTATTTGGGGTTTTCTTCTGTTTTTTTTGGGGGGGTTATCCAATTCATTTTTGGGGTGTTTTTGACATGTTTTGGGGTCTCCGTTGGGTTTTGTTGGGTTCTTGTTTTTCATCATGTTGGAAAAGTGTAAATTGCGTGTTTTGGAGAACATCAGGTAGGTTTAGTGTCGTTTTGGAGTGGATCTATGTTTTTTGGGGATTTTCTTCCAGTTTTGGGGGTGATTCCGTTCTTGTTTGGGGTGTTTTTGACTTGTTTTGGGGTCTCCGTTGGGTTTTAGTTGGATTCTCGTTGGTTGTTAAGGGAAATGGGAGTGGATTGTGGGTTTTGAAGAAGATCAGGTGAGTTTAGGGTGGTTTTGCGGGGAAATTCATAGTGTTTGGTGTTTTTTCTTCTGATTCAGTTCTTTTTTGGGGTGTTTTTGACGTGTTTTGGGGTCTCCGTTGGTTTTTGTTGGGTTCTTGTTGTTCATCATGGTGAAAAGGGGTAAATTGTGGGTATTGGAGAACATCAGGTAGGTTTAGGGGGACTTTTGGGGTGGATCAACGGCTTTTAGGGTTTTCTTTCGGTTTTGGGGGTGATCCTGCTTTTTTTTGTGGTGTTTTTGACGTGTTTTGGGGTTTCCGTTGCGTTTCGTTGATTTCCTAACGTGTTTTAAGTTTGTTGGGAGTGGACTTTGGGATTTGGAGAACATCAGGTAGGTTTAGTGTGGTTTTGGGGTGGATCTATGGTATTTTGGGGTTTTCTTTCTTTTTTAGGGGTTATCCTGTTCTTGTTTGGGGTGTTTTTGACTTGTTTTGGGGTCTCCGTTGGGTTTTAGTTGGATTCTCGTTGGTCGTTAAGGGAAATGGGAGTGGATTGTGGGTTTTGAAGAAGATCAGGTGAGTTTAGGGTGGTTTTGCGGGGAAATTCATAGTGTTTGGTGTTTTTTCTTCTGATTCAGTTCTTTTTTGGGGTGTTTTTGAGGTGTTTTGGGGTTTCCGTTGGGTTTCGTTGAGTTCCTAATGGGTTTTATGGTGGTTGGGAGTGGACATTTGGATTTGGAGAAGATCAGGTACGTTTAGAGTGGTTTTGGGATTGGATCCGTGCTTTTTGGGGTTTTCTTTGGTTTTGGGGGTGATCCTGTTCTTGTTTGGGGTGTTTTTGACGTGTTTTGGGTTCTCCGTTGGGTTTCGTTGGGTTTTCCGTGGTCATCATGGTGGAAAAGTGTAAATTGTGGGTTTTGGAGAACATCAGGTAGGTTTAGGGGTACTTTTGGGGTGGATTCCTGGTATTTGGGGTTTTCTTCTGTTTTTTTTTGGGGGGGTTATCCAATTCATTTTTGGGGTGTTTTTGACATGTTTTGGGGTCTCCGTTGGGTTTTGTTGGGTTCTTGTTTTTCATCATGTTGGAAAAGTGTAAATTGCGTGTTTTGGAGAACATCAGGTAGGTTTAGTGTCGTTTTGGAGTGGATCTATGTTTTTTGGGGATTTTCTTCCAGTTTTGGGGGTGATTCCGTTCTTGTTTGGGGTGTTTTTGACTTGTTTTGGGGTCTCCGTTGGGTTTTAGTTGGATTCTCGTTGGTTGTTAAGGGAAATGGGAGTGGATTGTGGGTTTTGAAGAAGATCAGGTGAGTTTAGGGTGGTTTTGCGGGGAAATTCATAGTGTTTGGTGTTTTTTCTTCTGATTCAGTTCTTTTTTGGGGTGTTTTTGACGTGTTTTGGGGTCTCCGTTGGTTTTTGTTGGGTTCTTGTTGTTCATCATGGTGAAAAGGGGTAAATTGTGGGTATTGGAGAACATCAGGTAGGTTTAGGGGGACTTTTGGGGTGGATCAACGGCTTTTAGGGTTTTCTTTCGGTTTTGGGGGTGATCCTGCTTTTTTTTGTGGTGTTTTTGACGTGTTTTGGGGTTTCCGTTGCGTTTCGTTGATTTCCTAACGTGTTTTAAGTTTGTTGGGAGTGGACTTTGGGATTTGGAGAACATCAGGTAGGTTTAGTGTGGTTTTGGGGTGGATCTATGGTATTTTGGGGTTTTCTTTCTTTTTTAGGGGTTATCCTGTTCTTGTTTGGGGTGTTTTTGACTTGTTTTGGGGTCTCCGTTGGGTTTTAGTTGGATTCTCGTTGGTCCTTAAGGGAAATGGGAGTGGATTGTGGGTTTTGAAGAAGATCAGGTGAGTTTAGGGTGGTTTTGCGGGGAAATTCATAGTGTTTGGTGTTTTTTCTTCTGATTCAGTTCTTTTTTGGGGTGTTTTTGAGGTGTTTTGGGGTTTCCGTTGGGTTTCGTTGAGTTCCTAATGGGTTTTATGGTGGTTGGGAGTGGACATTTGGATTTGGAGAAGATCAGGTACGTTTAGAGTGGTTTTGGGATTGGATCCGTGCTTTTTGGGGTTTTCTTTGGTTTTGGGGGTGATCCTGTTCTTGTTTGGTGTGTTTTTGACGTGTTTTGGGTTCTCCGTTGGGTTTCGTTGGGTTTTCCGTGGTCATCATGGTGGAAAAGTGTAAATTGTGGGTTTTGGAGAACATCAGGTAGATTTAGGGTGTTTTTGGGGTGGATCTATGGCTTTGGGGGATTTTGTTCCAGTTTTGGGGTGATCGAATTCATTTTTGGGGTGTTTCTGCCGTGTTTTGGGTTCTTCGTTGGGTTTCGTTGGGTTTTCCGTTGTCATCATGGTGGAAAAGTGTAAATTGTGGGTTTTGGAGAACATCAGGTAGGTTTAGGGGGACTTTTGGGGTGGATTCATGATATATGGGGTTTTCTTCTGTTTTTTTTTTTTTTTTTGGGGGGGGGGGTGATCCAATTTATTTTGGGGGTGTTTTTGACGTGTTTTGGGGTCTCCATTGGGTTTCGTTGCGTTTTCCGTGGTCATCATGGTGGAAAAGGGTAAATTGTTGGTTTTGGAGAACATCAGGTAGGTTTAGGTTGGTTTTGGGATTGGATCTATGGTTTTGGGGGATTTTCTTTCGTTTTTGGGGGTGATCCCGTTCTTTTTTGGGGTGTTTTTGACGTGTTTTGGGGTCTCCGTTGGTATTCCTTGGGTTTTCCGTGGTCATGGTGGTGGAAAAGGGTAAATTGTGGGTTTTGGAGAACTTCAGGTAGGTTTAGGGGAATTTTGGGGTGGATTCATGGTATTTGGTCTTTTCTTCTGTTTTTTTTTGGGTGATCCTGTTCTTTTTTGGGGTGTTTATGACGTGTTTTGGGGTCTCCGTTGGGTTTTAGTTGGGTTCTTGTTGGTCATCATGGTGAAAAAGTGTAAATTGTGGCTTTTGGAGAACATCAGGTAGGTTTAGGGGGACTTTTGGGGCGGATTCATGGTATTTGTTTTCTTTTTCTGTTTTTTTTGGGGTGATCCCGTTCTTTTTTGGGGTGTTTTTGATGTGTTTTTGGGTCTCCGTTAGGTTTTGTTGGGTTCTTGTTGGTCATCATGTTGGAAAAGTGTAAATTGTGGGTTTTGGAGAATATCAGGTGTTTTTAAGTATTTTTGGGTGGTGTATCTATGGTTTTGGGGGAATTCTTCTTTTTTTTTTATTGTTTTCTTCTGTTTTTGGGGTGGTCCCGTTCTTTTTTGGGGTGTTTTTGACGTGTTTTGGGTTCTCCGTTGGGTTTCGTTGGGTTTTCCGTGGTCCTCATGGTGGAAAAGTGTAAATTGTTGGTTTTGGAGAACATCAGGTAGGTTTATGAGGAATTTTGGGGCAGATTCAAGGTTTTTAGGGTTTTCTTCTGTTTTTTTTTTTTTTCTAGTGATCCAGTTGTTTTTCGTCGTGTTTTTGACGTGTTTTGGGTTCTCCGTTGGGTTTCATTGGGTTTTCCGTGGTCATCATGGTGGAAAAGTGTAAATTGTGGGTTTTGGAGAACATCAGGTAGGTTTAGGGGGACTTTTGGGGTGGATTCCTGGTATTTGGGGTTTTCTTCTGTTTTTTTGGGGGGGGTTATCCAATTCATTTTTGGGGTGTTTTTGACATGTTTTGGGGTCTCCGTTGGGTTTTGTTGGGTTCTTGTTTTTCATCATGTTGGAAAAGTGTAAATTGCGTGTTTTGGAGAACATCAGGTAGGTTTAGTGTCGTTTTGGAGTGGATCTATGTTTTTTGGGGATTTTCTTCCAGTTTTGGGGGTGATTCCGTTCTTGTTTGGGGTGTTTTTGACTTGTTTTGGGGTCTCCGTTGGGTTTTAGTTGGATTCTCGTTGGTTGTTAAGGGAAATGGGAGTGGATTGTGGGTTTTGAAGAAGATCAGGTGAGTTTAGGGTGGTTTTGCGGGGAAATTCATAGTGTTTGGTGTTTTTTCTTCTGATTCAGTTCTTTTTTGGGGTGTTTTTGACGTGTTTTGGGGTCTCCGTTGGTTTTTGTTGGGTTCTTGTTGTTCATCATGGTGAAAAGGGGTAAATTGTGGGTATTGGAGAACATCAGGTAGGTTTAGGGGGACTTTTGGGGTGGATCAACGGCTTTTAGGGTTTTCTTTCGGTTTTGGGGGTGATCCTGCTTTTTTTTGTGGTGTTTTTGACGTGTTTTGGGGTTTCCGTTGCGTTTCGTTGATTTCCTAACGTGTTTTAAGTTTGTTGGGAGTGGACTTTGGGATTTGGAGAACATCAGGTAGGTTTAGTGTGGTTTTGGGGTGGATCTATGGTATTTTGGGGTTTTCTTTCTTTTTTAGGGGTTATCCTGTTCTTGTTTGGGGTGTTTTTGACTTGTTTTGGGGTCTCCGTTGGGTTTTAGTTGGATTCTCGTTGGTCCTTAAGGGAAATGGGAGTGGATTGTGGGTTTTGAAGAAGATCAGGTGAGTTTAGGGTGGTTTTGCGGGGAAATTCATAGTGTTTGGTGTTTTTTCTTCTGATTCAGTTCTTTTTTGGGGTGTTTTTGAGGTGTTTTGGGGTTTCCGTTGGGTTTCGTTGAGTTCCTAATGGGTTTTATGGTGGTTGGGAGTGGACATTTGGATTTGGAGAAGATCAGGTACGTTTAGAGTGGTTTTGGGATTGGATCCGTGCTTTTTGGGGTTTTCTTTGGTTTTGGGGGTGATCCTGTTCTTGTTTGGGGTGTTTTTGACGTGTTTTGGGTTCTCCGTTGGGTTTCGTTGGGTTTTCCGTGGTCATCATGGTGGAAAAGTGTAAATTGTGGGTTTTGGAGAACATCAGGTAGATTTAGGGTGTTTTTGGGGTGGATCTATGGTTTTGGGGGATTTTGTTCCAGTTTTGGGGTGATCGAATTCATTTTTGGGGTGTTTCTGACGTGTTTTGGGTTCTTCGTTGGGTTTCGTTGGGTTTTCCGTTGTCATCATGGTGGAAAAGTGTAAATTGTGGGTTTTGGAGAACATCAGGTAGGTTTAGGGGGACTTTTGGGGTGGATTCATGATACATGGGGTTTTCTTCTGTTTGTTATTTTTTTTTGGGGGGGGTGATCCAATTTATTTTGGGGGTGTTTTTGACGTGTTTTGGGGTCTCCATTGGGTTTCATTGCGTTTTCCGTGGTCATCATGGTGGAAAAGGGTAAATTGTTGGTTTTGGAGAACATCAGGTAGGTTTAGGTTGGTTTTGGGATTGGATCTATGGTTTTGGCGGATTTTCTTTCGTTTTTGGGGGTGATCCCGTTCTTTTTTGGGGTGTTTTTGACGTGTTTTGGGGTCTCCGTTGGTATTCCTTGGGTTTTCCGTGGTCATGGTGGTGGAAAAGTGTAAATTGTGGGTTTTGGAGAACTTCAGGTAGGTTTAGGGGAATTTTGGGGTGGATTCATGGTATTTGGTCTTTTCTTCTGTTTTTTTTTGGGTGATCCTGTTCTTTTTTGGGGTGTTTTTGACGTGTTTTGGGGTCTCCGTTGGGTTTTAGTTGGGTTCTTTTTGGTCATCATGGTGAAAAAGTGTAAATTGTGGCTTTTGGAGAACATCAGGTAGGTTTAGGGGAACTTTTGGGCGGATTCATGGCATTTGTTTTCTTTTTCTGTTTTTTTTTTGGGGGTGATCCCGTTCTTTTTTGGGGTGTTTTTGATGTGTTTTTGGGTCTCCGTTAGGTTTTGTTGGGTTCTTGTTGGTCATCATGTTGGAAAAGTGTAAATTGTGGGTTTTGGAGAATATCAGGTGTTTTTAAGTATTTTTGGGTGGTGTATCTATGGTTTTGGGGGAATTCTTCTTTTTTTTTATCGTTTTCTTCTGTTTTTGGGGTGGTCCCGTTCTTTTTTGGGGTGTTTTTGACGTGTTTTGGGTTCTCCGTTGGGTTTCGTTGGGTTTTCCGTGGTCATCATGGTGGAAAAGTGTAAATTGTGGGTTTTGGAGAACATCAGGTAGGTTTAGGGGGACTTTTGGGGTGGATTCCTGGTATTTGGGGTTTTCTTCTGTTTTTTTGGGGGGGGTTATCCAATTCATTTTTGGGGTGTTTTTGACATGTTTTGGGGTCTCCGTTGGGTTTTGTTGGGTTCTTGTTTTTCATCATGTTGGAAAAGTGTAAATTGCGTGTTTTGGAGAACATCAGGTAGGTTTAGTGTCGTTTTGGAGTGGATCTATGTTTTTTGGGGATTTTCTTCCAGTTTTGGGGGTGATTCCGTTCTTGTTTGGGGTGTTTTTGACTTGTTTTGGGGTCTCCGTTGGGTTTTAGTTGGATTCTCGTTGGTTGTTAAGGGAAATGGGAGTGGATTGTGGGTTTTGAAGAAGATCAGGTGAGTTTAGGGTGGTTTTGCGGGGAAATTCATAGTGTTTGGTGTTTTTTCTTCTGATTCAGTTCTTTTTTGGGGTGTTTTTGACGTGTTTTGGGGTCTCCGTTGGTTTTTGTTGGGTTCTTGTTGTTCATCATGGTGAAAAGGGGTAAATTGTGGGTATTGGAGAACATCAGGTAGGTTTAGGGGGACTTTTGGGGTGGATCAACGGCTTTTAGGGTTTTCTTTCGGTTTTGGGGGTGATCCTGCTTTTTTTTTGTGGTGTTTTTGACGTGTTTTGGGGTTTCCGTTGCGTTTCGTTGATTTCCTAACGTGTTTTAAGTTTGTTGGGAGTGGACTTTGGGATTTGGAGAACATCAGGTAGGTTTAGTGTGGTTTTGGGGTGGATCTATGGTATTTTGGGGTTTTCTTTCTTTTTTAGGGGTTATCCTGTTCTTGTTTGGGGTGTTTTTGACTTGTTTTGGGGTCTCCGTTGGGTTTTAGTTGGATTCTCGTTGGTCCTTAAGGGAAATGGGAGTGGATTGTGGGTTTTGAAGAAGATCAGGTGAGTTTAGGGTGGTTTTGCGGGGAAATTCATAGTGTTTGGTGTTTTTTCTTCTGATTCAGTTCTTTTTTGGGGTGTTTTTGAGGTGTTTTGGGGTTTCCGTTGGGTTTCGTTGAGTTCCTAATGGGTTTTATGGTGGTTGGGAGTGGACATTTGGATTTGGAGAAGATCAGGTACGTTTAGAGTGGTTTTGGGATTGGATCCGTGCTTTTTGGGGTTTTCTTTGGTTTTGGGGGTGATCCTGTTCTTGTTTGGGGTGTTTTTGACGTGTTTTGGGTTCTCCGTTGGGTTTCGTTGGGTTTTCCGTGGTCATCATGGTGGAAAAGTGTAAATTGTGGGTTTTGGAGAACATCAGGTAGATTTAGGGTGTTTTTGGGGTGGATCTATGGTTTTGGGGGATTTTGTTCCAGTTTTGGGGTGATCGAATTCATTTTTGGGGTGTTTCTGACGTGTTTTGGGTTCTTCGTTGGGTTTCGTTGGGTTTTCCGTTGTCATCATGGTGGAAAAGTGTAAATTGTGGGTTTTGGAGAACATCAGGTAGGTTTAGGGGGACTTTTGGGGTGGATTCATGATACATGGGGTTTTCTTCTGTTTGTTATTTTTTTTTGGGGGGGGTGATCCAATTTATTTTGGGGGTGTTTTTGACGTGTTTTGGGGTCTCCATTGGGTTTCATTGCGTTTTCCGTGGTCATCATGGTGGAAAAGGGTAAATTGTTGGTTTTGGAGAACATCAGGTAGGTTTAGGTTGGTTTTGGGATTGGATCTATGGTTTTGGCGGATTTTCTTTCGTTTTTGGGGGTGATCCCGTTCTTTTTTGGGGTGTTTTTGACGTGTTTTGGGGTCTCCGTTGGTATTCCTTGGGTTTTCCGTGGTCATGGTGGTGGAAAAGTGTAAATTGTGGGTTTTGGAGAACTTCAGGTAGGTTTAGGGGAATTTTGGGGTGGATTCATGGTATTTGGTCTTTTCTTCTGTTTTTTTTTGGGTGATCCTGTTCTTTTTTGGGGTGTTTTTGACGTGTTTTGGGGTCTCCGTTGGGTTTTAGTTGGGTTCTTTTTGGTCATCATGGTGAAAAAGTGTAAATTGTGGCTTTTGGAGAACATCAGGTAGGTTTAGGGGAACTTTTGGGCGGATTCATGGCATTTGTTTTCTTTTTCTGTTTTTTTTTTGGGGGTGATCCCGTTCTTTTTTGGGGTGTTTTTGATGTGTTTTTGGGTCTCCGTTAGGTTTTGTTGGGTTCTTGTTGGTCATCATGTTGGAAAAGTGTAAATTGTGGGTTTTGGAGAATATCAGGTGTTTTTAAGTATTTTTGGGTGGTGTATCTATGGTTTTGGGGGAATTCTTCTTTTTTTTTATCGTTTTCTTCTGTTTTTGGGGTGGTCCCGTTCTTTTTTGGGGTGTTTTTGACGTGTTTTGGGTTCTCCGTTGGGTTTCGTTGGGTTTTCCGTGGTCATCATGGTGGAAAAGTGTAAATTGTGGGTTTTGGAGAACATCAGGTAGGTTTAGGGGGACTTTTGGGGTGGATTCCTGGTATTTGGGGTTTTCTTCTGTTTTTTTGGGGGGGGTTATCCAATTCATTTTTGGGGTGTTTTTGACATGTTTTGGGGTCTCCGTTGGGTTTTGTTGGGTTCTTGTTTTTCATCATGTTGGAAAAGTGTAAATTGCGTGTTTTGGAGAACATCAGGTAGGTTTAGTGTCGTTTTGGAGTGGATCTATGTTTTTTGGGGATTTTCTTCCAGTTTTGGGGGTGATTCCGTTCTTGTTTGGGGTGTTTTTGACTTGTTTTGGGGTCTCCGTTGGGTTTTAGTTGGATTCTCGTTGGTTGTTAAGGGAAATGGGAGTGGATTGTGGGTTTTGAAGAAGATCAGGTGAGTTTAGGGTGGTTTTGCGGGGAAATTCATAGTGTTTGGTGTTTTTTCTTCTGATTCAGTTCTTTTTTGGGGTGTTTTTGACGTGTTTTGGGGTCGCCGTTGGTTTTTGTTGGGTTCTTGTTGTTCATCATGGTGAAAAGGGGTAAATTGTGGGTATTGGAGAACATCAGGTAGGTTTAGGGGGACTTTTGGGGTGGATCAACGGCTTTTAGGGTTTTCTTTCGGTTTTGGGGGTGATCCTGCTTTTTTTTGTGGTGTTTTTGACGTGTTTTGGGGTTTCCGTTGCGTTTCGTTGATTTCCTAACGTGTTTTAAGTTTGTTGGGAGTGGACTTTGGGATTTGGAGAACATCAGGTAGGTTTAGTGTGGTTTTGGGGTGGATCTATGGTATTTTGGGGTTTTCTTTCTTTTTTAGGGGTTATCCTGTTCTTGTTTGGGGTGTTTTTGACTTGTTTTGGGGTCTCCGTTGGGTTTTAGTTGGATTCTCGTTGGTCGTTAAGGGAAATGGGAGTGGATTGTGGGTTTTGAAGAAGATCAGGTGAGTTTAGGGTGGTTTTGCGGGGAAATTCATAGTGTTTGGTGTTTTTTCTTCTGATTCAGTTCTTTTTTGGGGTGTTTTTGAGGTGTTTTGGGGTTTCCGTTGGGTTTCGTTGAGTTCCTAATGGGTTTTATGGTGGTTGGGAGTGGACATTTGGATTTGGAGAAGATCAGGTACGTTTAGAGTGGTTTTGGGATTGGATCCGTGCTTTTTGGGGTTTTCTTTGGTTTTGGGGGTGATCCTGTTCTTGTTTGGGGTGTTTTTGACGTGTTTTGGGTTCTCCGTTGGGTTTCGTTGGGTTTTCCGTGGTCATCATGGTGGAAAAGTGTAAATTGTGGGTTTTGGAGAACATCAGGTAGATTTAGGGTGTTTTTGGGGTGGATCTATGGTTTTGGGGGATTTTGTTCCAGTTTTGGGGTGATCGAATTCATTTTTGGGGTGTTTCTGACGTGTTTTGGGTTCTTCGTTGGGTTTCGTTGGGTTTTCCGTTGTCATCATGGTGGAAAAGTGTAAATTGTGGGTTTTGGAGAACATCAGGTAGGTTTAGGGGGACTTTTGGGGTGGATTCATGATATATGGGGTTTTCTTCTGTTTGTTTTTTTTTTTTGGGGGGGGTGATCCAATTTATTTTGGGGGTGTTTTTGACGTGTTTTGGGGTCTCCATTGGGTTTCATTGCGTTTTCCGTGGTCATCATGGTGGAAAAGGGTAAATTGTTGGTTTTGGAGAACATCAGGTAGGTTTAGGTTGGTTTTGGGATTGGATCTATGGTTTTGGCGGATTTTCTTTCGTTTTTGGGGGTGATCCCGTTCTTTTTTGGGGTGTTTTTGACGTGTTTTGGGGTCTCCGTTGGTATTCCTTGGGTTTTCCGTGGTCATGGTGGTGGAAAAGTGTAAATTGTGGGTTTTGGAGAACTTCAGGTAGGTTTAGGGGAATTTTGGGGTGGATTCATGGTATTTGGTCTTTTCTTCTGTTTTTTTTTGGGTGATCCTGTTCTTTTTTGGGGTGTTTTTGACGTGTTTTGGGGTCTCCGTTGGGTTTTAGTTGGGTTCTTTTTGGTCATCATGGTGAAAAAGTGTAAATTGTGGCTTTTGGAGAACATCAGGTAGGTTTAGGGGAACTTTTGGGCGGATTCATGGCATTTGTTTTCTTTTTCTGTTTTTTTTTTTGGGGGGTGATCCCGTTCTTTTTTGGGGTGTTTTTGATGTGTTTTTGGGTCTCCGTTAGGTTTTGTTGGGTTCTTGTTGGTCATCATGTTGGAAAAGTGTAAATTGTGGGTTTTGGAGAATATCAGGTGTTTTTAAGTATTTTTGGGTGGTGTATCTATGGTTTTGGGGGAATTCTTCTTTTTTTTTATCGTTTTCTTCTGTTTTTGGGGTGGTCCCGTTCTTTTTTGGGGTGTTTTTGACGTGTTTTGGGTTCTCCGTTGGGTTTCGTTGGGTTTTCCGTGGTCATCATGGTGGAAAAGTGTAAATTGTGGGTTTTGGAGAACATCAGGTAGGTTTAGGGGGACTTTTGGGGTGGATTCCTGGTATTTGGGGTTTTCTTCTGTTTTTTTGGGGGGGGTTATCCAATTCATTTTTGGGGTGTTTTTGACATGTTTTGGGGTCTCCGTTGGGTTTTGTTGGGTTCTTGTTTTTCATCATGTTGGAAAAGTGTAAATTGCGTGTTTTGGAGAACATCAGGTAGGTTTAGTGTCGTTTTGGAGTGGATCTATGTTTTTTGGGGATTTTCTTCCAGTTTTGGGGGTGATTCCGTTCTTGTTTGGGGTGTTTTTGACTTGTTTTGGGGTCTCCGTTGGGTTTTAGTTGGATTCTCGTTGGTTGTTAAGGGAAATGGGAGTGGATTGTGGGTTTTGAAGAAGATCAGGTGAGTTTAGGGTGGTTTTGCGGGGAAATTCATAGTGTTTGGTGTTTTTTCTTCTGATTCAGTTCTTTTTTGGGGTGTTTTTGACGTGTTTTGGGGTCTCCGTTGGTTTTTGTTGGGTTCTTGTTGTTCATCATGGTGAAAAGGGGTAAATTGTGGGTATTGGAGAACATCAGGTAGGTTTAGGGGGACTTTTGGGGTGGATCAACGGCTTTTAGGGTTTTCTTTCGGTTTTGGGGGTGATCCTGCTTTTTTTTGTGGTGTTTTTGACGTGTTTTGGGGTTTCCGTTGCGTTTCGTTGATTTCCTAACGTGTTTTAAGTTTGTTGGGAGTGGACTTTGGGATTTGGAGAACATCAGGTAGGTTTAGTGTGGTTTTGGGGTGGATCTATGGTATTTTGGGGTTTTCTTTCTTTTTTAGGGGTTATCCTGTTCTTGTTTGGGGTGTTTTTGACTTGTTTTGGGGTCTCCGTTGGGTTTTAGTTGGATTCTCGTTGGTCGTTAAGGGAAATGGGAGTGGATTGTGGGTTTTGAAGAAGATCAGGTGAGTTTAGGGTGGTTTTGCGGGGAAATTCATAGTGTTTGGTGTTTTTTCTTCTGATTCAGTTCTTTTTTGGGGTGTTTTTGAGGTGTTTTGGGGTTTCCGTTGGGTTTCGTTGAGTTCCTAATGGGTTTTATGGTGGTTGGGAGTGGACATTTGGATTTGGAGAAGATCAGGTACGTTTAGAGTGGTTTTGGGATTGGATCCGTGCTTTTTGGGGTTTTCTTTGGTTTTGGGGGTGATCCTGTTCTTGATTGGGGTGTTTTTGACGTGTTTTGGGTTCTCCGTTGGGTTTCGTTGGGTTTTCCGTGGTCATCATGGTGGAAAAGTGTAAATTGTGGGTTTTGGAGAACATCAGGTAGATTTAGGGTGTTTTTGGGGTGGATCTATGGTTTTGGGGGAATTTGTTCCAGTTTTGGGGTGATCGAATTCATTTTTGGGGTGTTTCTGCCGTGTTTTGGGTTCTTTGTTGGGTTTCGTTGGGTTTTCCGTTGTCATCATGGTGGAAAAGTGTAAATTGTGGGTTTTGGAGAACATCAGGTAGGTTTAGGGGGACTTTTGGGGTGGATTCATGATATATGGGGTTTTCTTCTGGTTTTTTTTTTTTTTTTTTGGGGGGGGGGGTGATCCAATTTATTTTGGGGGTGTTTTTGACGTGTTTTGGGGTCTCCATTGGGTTTCGTTGCGTTTTCCGTGGTCATCATGGTGGAAAAGGGTAAATTGTTGGTTTTGGAGAACATCAGGTAGGTTTAGGTTGGTTTTGGGATTGGATCTATGGTTTTGGGGGATTTTCTTTCGTTTTTGGGGGTGATCCCGTTCTTTTTTGGGGTGTTTTTGACGTGTTTTGGGGTCTCCGTTGGTATTCCTTGGGTTTTCCGTGGTCATGGTGGTGGAAAAGGGTAAATTGTGGGTTTTGGAGAACTTCAGGTAGGTTTAGGGGAATTTTGGGGTGGATTCATGGTATTTGGTCTTTTCTTCTGTTTTTTTTTGGGTGATCCTGTTCTTTTTTGGGGTGTTTATGACGTGTTTTGGGGTCTCCGTTGGGTTTTAGTTGGGTTCTTGTTGGTCATCATGGTGAAAAGTGTAAATTGTGGCTTTTGGAGAACATCAGGTAGGTTTAGGGGGACTTTTGGGGCGGATTCATGGTATTTGTTTTCTTTTTCTGTTTTTTTTGGGGTGATCCCGTTCTTTTTTGGGGTGTTTTTGATGTGTTTTTGGGTCTCCGTTAGGTTTTGTTGGGTTCTTGTTGGTCATCATGTTGGAAAAGTGTAAATTGTGGGTTTTGGAGAATATCAGGTGTTTTTAAGTATTTTTGGGTGGTGTATCTATGGTTTTGGGGGAATTCTTCTTTTTTTTTTATTGTTTTCTTCTGTTTTTGGGGTGGTCCCGTCTTTTTTGGGGTGTTTTTGACGTGTTTTGGGTTCTCCGTTGGGTTTCGTTGGGTTTTCCGTGGTCATCATGGTGGAAAAGTGTAAATTGTTGGTTTTGGAGAACATCAGGTAGGTTTATGAGGAATTTTGGGGCAGATTCAAGGTTTTTAGGGTTTTCTTCTGGTTTTTTTTTTTTTTTTCTAGTGATCCAGTTGTTTTTCGTCGTGTTTTTGACGTGTTTGGGTTCTCCGTTGGGTTTCATTGGGTTTTCCGTGGTCATCATGGTGGAAAAGTGTAAATTGTGGTTTTGGAGAACATCAGGTAGGTTTAGGGGGACTTTTGGGGTGGATTCCTGGTATTTGGGGTTTTCTTCTGTTTTTTTGGGGGGGTTATCCAATTCATTTTTGGGGTGTTTTTGACATGTTTTGGGGTCTCCGTTGGGTTTTGTTGGGTTCTTGTTTTTCATCATGTTGGAAAAGTGTAAATTGCGTGTTTTGGAGAACATCAGGTAGGTTTAGTGTCGTTTTGGAGTGGATCTATGTTTTTTGGGGATTTTCTTCCAGTTTTGGGGGTGATTCCGTTCTTGTTTGGGGTGTTTTTGACTTGTTTTGGGGTCTCCGTTGGGTTTTAGTTGGATTCTCGTTGGTTGTTAAGGGAAATGGGAGTGGATTGTGGGTTTTGAAGAAGATCAGGTGAGTTTAGGGTGGTTTTGCGGGGAAATTCATAGTGTTTGGTGTTTTTTCTTCTGATTCAGTTCTTTTTTGGGGTGTTTTTGACGTGTTTTGGGGTCTCCGTTGGTTTTTTGTTGGGTTCTTGTTGTTCATCATGGTGAAAAGGGGTAAATTGTGGGTATTGGAGAACATCAGGTAGGTTTAGGGGGACTTTTGGGGTGGATCAACGGCTTTTAGGGTTTTCTTTCGGTTTTGGGGGTGATCCTGCTTTTTTTTGTGGTGTTTTGACGTGTTTTGGGGTTTCCGTTGCGTTTCGTTGATTTCCTAACGTGTTTTAAGTTTGTTGGGAGTGGACTTTGGGATTTGGAGAACATCAGGTAGGTTTAGTGTGGTTTTGGGGTGGATCTATGGTATTTTGGGGTTTTCTTTCTTTTTTAGGGGTTATCCTGTTCTTGTTTGGGGTGTTTTTGACTTGTTTTGGGGTCTCCGTTGGGTTTTAGTTGGATTCTCGTTGGTCGTTAAGGGAAATGGGAGTGGATTGTGGGTTTTGAAGAAGATCAGGTGAGTTTAGGGTGGTTTTGCGGGGAAATTCATAGTGTTTGGTGTTTTTTCTTCTGATTCAGTTCTTTTTTTGGGGTGTTTTTGAGGTGTTTTGGGGTTTCCGTTGGGTTTCGTTGAGTTCCTAATGGGTTTTATGGTGGTTGGGAGTGGACATTTGGATTTGGAGAAGATCAGGTACGTTTAGAGTGGTTTTGGGATTGGATCCGTGCTTTTTGGGGTTTTCTTTGGTTTTGGGGGTGATCCTGTTCTTGATTGGGGTGTTTTTGACGTGTTTTGGGTTCTCCGTTGGGTTTCGTTGGGTTTTCCGTGGTCATCATGGTGGAAAAGTGTAAATTGTGGGTTTTGGAGAACATCAGGTAGATTTAGGGTGTTTTTGGGGTGGATCTATGGTTTTGGGGGAATTTGTTCCAGTTTTGGGGTGATCGAATTCATTTTTGGGGTGTTTCTGCCGTGTTTTGGGTTCGTTCTTCGTTGGGTTTCGTTGGGTTTTTCCGTTGTCATCATGGTGGAAAAGTGTAAATTGTGGGTTTTGGAGAACATCAGGTAGGTTTTAGGGGGACTTTTGGGGTGGATTCATGATATATGGGGTTTTCTTCTGGTTTTTTTTTTTTTTTTTTGGGGGGGGGGTGATCCAATTTATTTTGGGGTGTTTTTGACGTGTTTTGGGGTCTCCATTGGGTTTCGTTGCGTTTTCCGTGGTCATCATGGTGGAAAAGGGTAAATTGTTGGTTTTGGAGAACATCAGGTAGGTTTAGGTTGGTTTTGGGATTGGATCTATGGTTTTGGGGGATTTTCTTTCGTTTTTGGGGGTGATCCCGTTCTTTTTTTGGGGTGTTTTTGACGTGTTTTGGGGTCTCGTGGTATTCCTGGGTTCGTGGTCATGGTGGTGGAAAAGGGTAAATTGTGGGGTTTTGGAGAACTTCAGGTAGGTTTAGGGGAATTTTGGGGTGGATTCATGGTATTTGGTCTTTTCTTCTGGTTTTTTTTTTGGGTGATCCTGTTCTTTTTTGGGTGTTTTATGACGTGTTTTGGGGTCTCCGTTGGGTTTAGTTGGGTTCTTGTTGGTCATCATGGTGAAAAAGGTAAAATTGTGGGGTTTTGGAGAACATCAGGTAGGTTTAGGGGGACTTTTGGGGCGGATTCCATGGTATTTGTTTTCTTTTCTGTTTTTTTGGGGTGATCCCGTTCTTTTTTGGGGTGTTTTTGATGTGTTTTTGGGTCTCCGTTAGGTTTTGTTGGGTTCTTGTTGGTCATCATGTTGGAAAAGTGTAAATTGGGGGTTTTGGAGAATATCAGGTGGTTTTTAAGTATTTTTGGGTGGTGTATCTATGGTTTTGGGGGAAATTCTTCTTTTTTTTTTATTGTTTTCTTCTGTTTTTGGGGTGGTCCCCGTTCTTTTTTGGGGTTTTTTGACGTGGTTTTGGGTTCTCCGTTGGGTTTCGTTGGGTTTTCCGTGGTCATCATGGTGAAAAGTGTAAATTGTTTGTTTTGGAGAACATCAGGTAGGTTTATGAGGAATTTTGGGGCAGATTCAAGGTTTTAGGGTTTTCTTCTGTTTTTTTTTTTTTTTTTTCTAGTGATCCAGTTGTTTTTCGTCGTGTTTTTGACGTGTTTTGGGTTCTCCGTTGGGTTTCATTGGGTTTTCCGTGTTCATCATGGTGGAAAAGTGTAAATTGTGGGTTTTGGAGAACATCAGGTAGGTTTAGGGGGACTTTTTGGGGTGGATTCCTTGTATTTGGGGTTTTCTTCTGTTTTTTTTGGGGGGGTTATCCAATTCAATTTTTGGGGTGTTTTTGACATGTTTTGGGGTCTCCGTTGGTTTTTGTTGGGTTCTTGTTTTTCATCATGTTGGAAAAGTGTAAATTGCGTGTTTGGAGAACATCAGGTAGGTTTAGTGTCGTTTTGGAGTGGATCTATGTTTTTTGGGGATTTTCTTCCAGTTTGGGGGTGATTCCGTTCTTGTTTGGGATGTTTTTGACTTGTTTTGGGGTCTCCGTTGGGTTTTAGTTGGATTCTCGTTGGTTGTTAAGGGAAATGGGAGTGGATTGTGGGTTTTGAAGAAGATCAGGTGAGTTTAGGGTGGTTTTGCGGGGAAATTCATAGTGTTTGGTGTTTTTTCTTCTGATTCAGTTCTTTTTTGGGGTGTTTTTGACGTGTTTTGGGGTTCTCCGTTGGTTTTTTGTTGGGTTCTTGTTGTTCATCATGGTGAAAAGGGTAAATTGTGGGTATTGGAGAACATCAGGTTAGGTTTAGGGGGACTTGGGGTGGATCACGGCTTTTAGGGTTTTCTTTCGGTTTTGGGGGTGGATCCTGCTTTTTTTTGTGGTGTTTTTGACGTGTTTTGGGGTTTCCGTTGCGTTTCGTTGATTTCCTAACGTGTTTTAAGTTTGTTGGGAGTGGACTTTGGGATTTGGAGAACATCAGGTAGGTTTTAGGTGGTTTTGGGGTGGATCTATGGTATTTTGGGGTTTTCTTTCTTTTTAGGGGTTATCCTGTTCTTGTTTGGGGTGTTTTTTGACTTGTTTTGGGGTCTCCGTTGGGTTTTAGTTGGATTCTCGTTGGTCGTTAAGGGAAATGGGAGTGGATTGTGGGTTTTGAAGAAGATCAGGTGAGTTTAGGGTGGTTTTGCGGGGAATTCATAGTGTTTTGGTGTTTTTTCTTCTGATTCAGTTTCTTTTTTGGGGTGTTTTTGAGGTGTTTTGGGGTTTTCCGTTGGGTTTCGTTGAGTTCCTAATGGGTTTTATGGTGGTTGGGAGTGGACATTTGGATTTGGAGAAGATCCAGGTACGTTTAGAGTGGTTTTGGGATTGGATCCGTGCTTTTTGGGGTTTTCTTTGGTTTTGGGGGTGATCCTGTTCTTGTTTGGGGTGTTTTTGACGTGTTTTGGGTTCTCCGTTGGGTTTCGTTGGGTTTTCCGTGGTCATCATGGTGGAAAAGTGTAAATTGTGGGTTTTGGAGAACATCAGGTAGGTTTAGGGTGTTTTTGGGTGGATCTATGGTTTGGGGGATTTTGTTCCAGTTTTGGAGTGATCGAATTCATTTTTGGGGTGTTTCTGCCGTGTTTTGGGTCTTCGTTGGGTTTCGTTGGGTTTTCCGTTGTCATCATGGTGGAAAAGTGTAAATTGTGGGTTTTGGAGAACATCAGGTAGGTTTAGGGGGACTTTTGGGGTGGATTCATGATATATGGGGTTTTCTTCTGGTTTTTTTTTTTTTTTTTTGGGGGGGGGGGTGATCCAATTTATTTTGGGGGTGTTTTTGACGTGTTTTGGGGTCTCCATTGGGTTTCGTTGCGTTTTCCGTGGTCATCATGGTGGAAAAGGGTAAATTGTTGGTTTTGGAGAACATCAGGTAGGTTTAGGTTGGTTTTGGGATTGGATCTATGGTTTTGGGGGATTTTCTTTCGTTTTGGGGGTGATCCCGTTCTTTTTTGGGGTGTTTTTGACGTGTTTTGGGGTCTCCGTTGGTATTCCTTGGGTTTTCCGTGGTCATGGTGGTGGAAAAGGGTAAATTGTGGGTTTTTGGAGAACTTCAGGTAGGTTTAGGGGAATTTTGGGGTGGATTCATGGTATTTGGTCTTTTCTTCTGTTTTTTTTTGGGTGATCCTGTTCTTTTTTGGGGTGTTTATGACGTGTTTTGGGGTCTCCGTTGGGTTTTAGTTGGGTTCTTGTTGGTCATCATGGTGAAAAAGTGTAAATTGTGGGTTTTGGAGAACATCAGGTAGGTTTAGGGGGACTTTTGGGGCGGATTCATGGTATTTGTTTTCTTTTTCTGTTTTTTTTGGGGTGATCCCGTTCTTTTTTGGGGTGTTTTTGATGTGTTTTTGGGTCTCCGTTAGGTTTTTGTTGGGTTCTTGTTGGTCATCATGTTGGAAAAGTGTAAATTGTGGGTTTTGGAGAATATCAGGTGTTTTTAAGTATTTTTGGGTGGTGTATCTATGGTTTTGGGGGAATTCTTCTTTTTTTTTAATTGTTTTCTTCTGTTTTTGGGGTGGTCCCGTTCTTTTTTGGGGTGTTTTTGACGTGTTTTGGGTTCTCCGTTGGGTTTCGTTGGGTTTTCCGTGGTCATCATGGTGGAAAAGTGTAAATTGTTGGTTTTGGAGAACATCAGGTAGGTTTATGAGGAATTTTGGGGCAGATTCAAGGTTTTTAGGGTTTTCTTCTGTTTTTTTTTTTCTAGTGATCCAGTTGTTTTTCGTCGTGTTTTTGACGTGTTTTGGGTTCTCCGTTGGGTTTCATTGGGTTTTCCGTGGTCATCATGGTGGAAAAGTGTAAATTGTGGGTTTTGGAGAACATCAGGTAGGTTTAGGGGGACTTTTGGGGTGGATTCCTGGTATTTGGGGTTTTCTTCTGTTTTTTTTGGGGGGGTTATCCAATTCATTTTTGGGGTGTTTTTGACATGTTTTGGGGTCTCCGTTGGGTTTTGTTGGGTTCTTGTTTTTCATCATGTTGGAAAAGTGTAAATTGCGTGTTTTGGAGAACATCAGGTAGGTTTAGTGTCGTTTTGGAGTGGATCTATGTTTTTTGGGGATTTTCTTCCAGTTTTGGGGGTGATTCCGTTCTTGTTTGGGGTGTTTTTGACTTGTTTTGGGGTCTCCGTTGGGTTTTAGTTGGATTCTCGTTGGTTGTTAAGGGAAATGGGAGTGGATTGTGGGTTTTGAAGAAGATCAGGTGAGTTTAGGGTGGTTTTGCGGGAAATTCATAGTGTTTGGTGTTTTTTCTTCTGATTCAGTTCTTTTTTGGGGTGTTTTTGACGTGTTTTGGGGTCTCCGTTGGTTTTTTGTTGGGTTCTTGTTGTTCATCATGGTGAAAAGGGGTAAATTGTGGGTATTGGAGAACATCAGGTAGGTTTAGGGGGACTTTTGGGGTGGATCAACGGCTTTTAGGGTTTTCTTTCGGTTTTGGGGTGATCCTGCTTTTTTTTGTTGTGTTTTTGACGTGTTTTGGGGTTTCCGTTGCGTTTCGTTGATTTCCTAACGTGTTTTAAGTTTGTTGGGAGTGGACTTTGGGATTTGGAGAACATCAGGTAGGTTTAGTGTGGTTTTGGGGTGGATCTATGGTATTTTGGGGTTTTCTTTCTTTTTTAGGGGTTATCCTGTTCTTGTTTGGGGTGTTTTTGACTTGTTTTGGGGTCTCCGTTGGGTTTTAGTTGGATTCTCGTTGGTCGTTAAGGGAAATGGGAGTGGATTGTGGGTTTTGAAGAAGATCAGGTGAGTTTAGGGTGGTTTTGCGGGGAAATTCATAGTGTTTGGTGTTTTTTCTTCTGATTCAGTTCTTTTTTGGGGTGTTTTTGAGGTGTTTTGGGGTTTCCGTTGGGTTTCGTTGAGTTCCTAATGGGTTTTATGGTGGTTGGGAGTGGACATTTGGATTTGGAGAAGATCAGGTACGTTTAGAGTGGTTTTGGGATTGGATCCGTGCTTTTTGGGGTTTTCTTTGGTTTTGGGGGTGATCCTGTTCTTGTTTGGGGTGTTTTTGACGTGTTTTGGGTTCTCCGTTGGGTTTCGTTGGGTTTTCCGTGGTCATCATGGTGGAAAAGTGTAAATTGTGGGTTTTGGAGAACATCAGGTAGATTTAGGGTGTTTTTGGGGTGGATCTATGGTTTTGGGGGATTTTGTTCCAGTTTTGGGGTGATCGAATTCATTTTTGGGGTGTTTCTGCCGTGTTTTGGGTTCTTCGTTGGGTTTCGTTGGGTTTTCCGTTGTCATCATGGTGGAAAAGTGTAAATTGTGGGTTTTGGAGAACATCAGGTAGGTTTAGGGGGACTTTTGGGGTGGATTCATGATATATGGGGTTTTCTTCTGTTTTTTTTTTTTTTTGGGGGGGGGGGGGTGATCCAATTTATTTTGGGGGTGTTTTTGACGTGTTTTGGGGTCTCCATTGGGTTTCGTTGCGTTTTCCGTGGTCATCATGGTGGAAAAGGGTAAATTGTTGGTTTTGGAGAACATCAGGTAGGTTTAGGTTGGTTTTGGGATTGGATCTATGGTTTTGGGGGATTTTCTTTCGTTTTTGGGGGTGATCCCGTTCTTTTTTGGGGTGTTTTTGACGTGTTTTGGGGTCTCCGTTGGTATTCCTTGGGTTTTCCGTGGTCATGGTGGTGGAAAAGGGTAAATTGTGGGTTTTGGAGAACTTCAGGTAGGTTTAGGGGAATTTTGGGGTGGATTCATGGTATTTGGTCTTTTCTTCTGTTTTTTTTTGGGTGATCCTGTTCTTTTTTGGGGTGTTTATGACGTGTTTTGGGGTCTCCGTTGGGTTTTAGTTGGGTTCTTGTTGGTCATCATGGTGAAAAAGTGTAAATTGTGGGTTTTGGAGAACATCAGGTAGGTTTAGGGGGACTTTTGGGGCGGATTCATGGTATTTGTTTTCTTTTTCTGTTTTTTTTTGGGGTGATCCCGTTCTTTTTTGGGGTGTTTTTGATGTGTTTTTGGGTCTCCGTTAGGTTTTGTTGGGTTCTTGTTGGTCATCATGTTGGAAAAGTGTAAATTGTGGGTTTTGGAGAATATCAGGTGTTTTTAAGTATTTTTGGGTGGTGTATCTATGGTTTTGGGGGAATTCTTCTTTTTTTTTTATTGTTTTCTTCTGTTTTTGGGGTGGTCCCGTTCTTTTTTGGGGTGTTTTTGACGTGTTTTGGGTTCTCCGTTGGGTTTCGTTGGGTTTTCCGTGGTCATCATGGTGGAAAAGTGTAAATTGTGGGTTTTGGAGAACATCAGGTAGGTTTAGGGGGACTTTTGGGGTGGATTCCTGGTATTTGGGGTTTTCTTCTGTTTTGTTTGGGGGGGTTATCCAATTCATTTTTGGGGTGTTTTTGACATGTTTTGGGGTCTCCGTTGGGTTTTGTTGGGTTCTTGTTTTTCATCATGTTGGAAAAGTGTAAATTGCGTGTTTTGGAGAACATCAGGTAGGTTTAGTGTCGTTTTGGAGTGGATCTATGTTTTTTGGGGATTTTCTTCCAGTTTTGGGGGTGATTCCGTTCTTGTTTGGGATGTTTTTGACTTGTTTTGGGGTCTCCGTTGGGTTTTAGTTGGATTCTCGTTGGTTGTTAAGGTAAATGGGAGTGGATTGTGGGTTTTGAAGAAGATCAGGTGAGTTTAGGGTGGTTTTGCGGGGAAATTCATAGTGTTTGGTGTTTTTTCTTCTGATTCAGTTTCTTTTTTGGGGTGTTTTTGACGTGTTTTGGGGTCTCCGTTGGTTTTTGTTGGGTTCTTGTTGTTCATCATGGTGAAAAGGGGTAAATTGTGGGTATTGGAGAACATCAGGTAGGTTTAGGGGGACTTTTGGGGTGGATCAACGGCTTTTAGGGTTTTCTTTCGGTTTTGGGGTGATCCTGCTTTTTTTTGTGGTGTTTTTGACGTGTTTTGGGGTTTCCGTTGCGTTTCGTTGATTTCCTAACGTGTTTTAAGTTTGTTGGGAGTGGACTTTGGGATTTGGAGAACATCAGGTAGGTTTAGTGTGGTTTTGGGGTGGATCTATGGTATTTTGGGGTTTTCTTTCTTTTTTAGGGGTTATCCTGTTCTTGTTTGGGGTGTTTTTGACTTGTTTTGGGGTCTCCGTTGGGTTTTAGTTGGATTCTCGTTGGTCGTTAAGGGAAATGGGAGTGGATTGTGGGTTTTGAAGAAGATCAGGTGAGTTTAGGGTGGTTTTGCGGGGAAATTCATAGTGTTTGGTGTTTTTTCTTCTGATTCAGTTCTTTTTTGGGGTGTTTTTGAGGTGTTTTGGGGTTTCCGTTGGGTTTCGTTGAGTTCCTAATGGGTTTTATGGTGGTTGGGAGTGGACATTTGGATTTGGAGAAGATCAGGTACGTTTAGAGTGGTTTTGGGATTGGATCCGTGCTTTTTGGGGTTTTCTTTGGTTTTGGGGGTGATCCTGTTCTTGTTTGGTGTGTTTTTGACGTGTTTTGGGTTCTCCGTTGGGTTTCGTTGGGTTTTCCGTGGTCATCATGGTGGAAAAGTGTAAATTGTGGGTTTTGGAGAACATCAGGTAGGTTTAGGGGTACTTTTGGGGTGGATTCCTGGTATTTGGGGTTTTCTTCTGTTTTTTTTGGGGGGGTTATCCAATTCATTTTTGGGGTGTTTTTGACATGTTTTGGGGTCTCCGTTGGGTTTTGTTGGGTTCTTGTTTTTCATCATGTTGGAAAAGTGTAAATTGCGTGTTTTGGAGAACATCAGGTAGGTTTAGTGTCGTTTTGGAGTGGATCTATGTTTTTTGGGGATTTTCTTCCAGTTTTGGGGGTGATTCCGTTCTTGTTTGGGGTGTTTTTGACTTGTTTTGGGGTCTCCGTTGGGTTTTAGTTGGATTCTCGTTGGTCGTTAAGGGAAATGGGAGTGGATTGTGGGTTTTGAAGAAGATCAGGTGAGTTTAGGGTGGTTTTGCGGGGAAATTCATAGTGTTTGGTGTTTTTTCTTCTGATTCAGTTCTTTTTTGGGGTGTTTTTGACGTGTTTTGGGGTCTCCGTTGGTTTTTGTTGGGTTCTTGTTGTTCATCATGGTGAAAAGGGGTAAATTGTGGGTATTGGAGAACATCAGGTAGGTTTAGGGGGACTTTTGGGGTGGATCAACGGCTTTTAGGGTTTTCTTTCGGTTTTGGGGGTGATCCTGCTTTTTTTTGTGGTGTTTTTGACGTGTTTTGGGGTTTCCGTTGCGTTTCGTTGATTTCCTAACGTGTTTTAAGTTTGTTGGGAGTGGACTTTGGGATTTGGAGAACATCAGGTAGGTTTAGTGTGGTTTTGGGGTGGATCTATGGTATTTTGGGGTTTTCTTTCTTTTTTAGGGGTTATCCTGTTCTTGTTTGGGGTGTTTTTGACTTGTTTTGGGGTCTCCGTTGGGTTTTAGTTGGATTCTCGTTGGTCGTTAAGGGAAATGGGAGTGGATTGTGGGTTTTGAAGAAGATCAGGTGAGTTTAGGGTGGTTTTGCGGGGAAATTCATAGTGTTTGGTGTTTTTTCTTCTGATTCAGTTCTTTTTTGGGGTGTTTTTGAGGTGTTTTGGGGTTTCCGTTGGGTTTCGTTGAGTTCCTAATGGGTTTTATGGTGGTTGGGAGTGGACATTTGGATTTGGAGAAGATCAGGTACGTTTAGAGTGGTTTTGGGATTGGATCCGTGCTTTTTGGGGTTTTCTTTGCTTTTGGGGGTGATCCTGTTCTTGTTTGGGGTGTTTTTGACGTGTTTTGTGGTCTCCGTTGGGTTTCGTTGGGTTTTCCGTGGTCATCATGGTGGAAAAGTGTAAATTGTGGGTTTTGGAGAACATCAGGTAGATTTAGGGTGTTTTTGGGGTGGATCTATGGTTTTGGGGGATTTTGTTCCAGTTTTGGGGTGATCGAATTCATTTTTGGGGTGTTTCTGCCGTGTTTTGGGTTCTTCGTTGGGTTTCGTTGGGTTTTCCGTTGTCATCATGGTGGAAAAGTGTAAATTGTGGGTTTTGGAGAACATCAGGTAGGTTTAGGGGGACTTTTGGGGTGGATTCATGATATATGGGGTTTTCTTCTGTTTTTTTTTTTTTTTTTTTGGGGGGGGGGGTGATCCAATTTATTTTGGGGGTGTTTTTGACGTGTTTTGGGGTCTCCATTGGGTTTCGTTGCGTTTTCCGTGGTCATCATGGTGGAAAAGGGTAAATTGTTGGTTTTGGAGAACATCAGGTAGGTTTAGGTTGGTTTTGGGATTGGATCTATGGTTTTGGGGGATTTTCTTTCGTTTTTGGGGGTGATCCCGTTCTTTTTTGGGGTGTTTTTGACGTGTTTTGGGGTCTCCGTTGGTATTCCTTGGGTTTTCCGTGGTCATGGTGGTGGAAAAGGGTAAATTGTGGGTTTTGGAGAACTTCAGGTAGGTTTAGGGGGACTTTTGGGGCGGATTCATGGTATTTGGTCTTTTCTTCTGTTTTTTTTTGGGTGATCCTGTTCTTTTTTGGGGTGTTTATGACGTGTTTTGGGGTCTCCGTTGGGTTTTAGTTGGGTTCTTGTTGGTCATCATGGTGAAAAAGTGTAAATTGTGGGTTTTGGAGAACATCAGGTAGGTTTAGGGGGACTTTTGGGGCGGATTCATGGTATTTGTTTTCTTTTTCTGTTTTTTTTGGGGTGATCCCGTTCTTTTTTGGGGTGTTTTTGATGTGTTTTTGGGTCTCCGTTAGGTTTTGTTGGGTTCTTGTTGGTCATCATGTTGGAAAAGTGTAAATTGTGGGTTTTGGAGAATATCAGGTGTTTTTAAGTATTTTTGGGTGGTGTATCTATGGTTTTGGGGGAATTCTTCTTTTTTTTTTATTGTTTTCTTCTGTTTTTGGGGTGGTCCCGTTCTTTTTTGGGGTGTTTTTGACGTGTTTTGGGTTCTCCGTTGGGTTTCGTTGGGTTTTCCGTGGTCATCATGGTGGAAAAGTGTAAATTGTTGGTTTTGGAGAACATCAGGTAGGTTTATGAGGAATTTTGGGGCAGATTCAAGGTTTTTAGGGTTTTCTTCTGTTTTTTTTTTTCTAGTGATCCAGTTGTTTTTCGTCTTGTTTTTGACGTGTTTTGGGTTCTCCGTTGGGTTTCATTGGGTTTTCCGTGGTCATCATGGTGGAAAAGTGTAAATTGTGGGTTTTGGAGAACAT
>NW_028181280.1:0-104531 GCF_964211825.1 Aythya ferina | reverse complement strand
ACCTGATGTTCTCCAAAACCCACAATTTATCCTTTTCCAACACGATGACCAACGAGAACCCAACAAAACCCAACAGAGACCCCAAAAAATGTCAAAAACACCCCAAACAAGAACGCCATCACCCCCAAACTGGAAGAAAATACGCCAAAACCATAGATCCACCCCAAAACCACCCTAAACCTACCTGATGTTCTCCAAAACCCACAATCCACTCCTATTTAACATAATGACAAACAAGAACCCAACAAAACCTAATGGAGACCCCAAAACACGTCAAAAACACCCCAACAAATATCGGCATCACCCCCAAAACTGGAAGAAAATACGCCAAAACCATAGATCCACCCCAAAACCACCCTAAACCTACCTGATCTTCTCCAAATCCCCACAATCCACTCCTATTTAACATAATGACAAACAAGAACACAACAAAACCTAATGGAGACCCCAAAACACGTCAAAAACACCCCAAAAAATATCGGCATCACCCCCAAAACTGGAAGAAAATACGCCAAAACCATAGATCCACACCAAAACCACCCTACACCTACCTGATCTTCTCCAAAACCCACAATTTACCCTTTTCCAACACGATGACCAATGAGAACCCAACAAAACCCAACAGAGACCCCAAAAAACGTCAAAAACACCCCAAACAAGAACGGCATCACCCCCAAAACTCGAAGAAAATCCGCCAAAACCATAGATCCACCCCAAAACCACCCTAAACCTACCTGATGTTCTCCAAAACCCACAATCCACTCCTATTTAACATAATGACAAACAAGAACCCAACAAAACCTAATGGAGACCCCAAAACACGTCAAAAACACCCCAACAAATATCGGCATCACCCCCAAAACTGGAAGAAAATACGCCAAAACCATAGATCCACCCCAAAACCACCCGAAACCTACCTGATCTTCTCCAAAACCCACAATCCACTCCTATTTAACATAATGACAAACAAGAACACAACAAAACCTAATGGAGACCACAAAACACGTCAAAAACACCCCAAAAAATATCGGCATCACCCCCAAAACTGGAAGAAAATCCACCAAAACCATAGATCCACCCCAAAACCACCCAACACCTACCTGATGTTCTCCAAAACCCACAATTTACAGTTTTCCAACACGATGACCAACGAGAACCCAACAAAACCCAACAGAGACCCCAAAAAACGTCAAAAACACCCCAAACAAGAACGGCATCACCCCCAAACTGGAAGAAAATACGCCAAAACCATAGATCCACCCCAAAACCACCCGAAACCTACCTGATCTTCTCCAAAACCCACAATTTACACTTTTCCAACACGATGACCAATGAGAACCCAAAAAAACCTAATGGAGACCCCAAAACACGTCAAAAACACCCCAACAAATATCGGCATCACCCCCAAAACTGGAAGAAAATCCCCCAAAACCATAGATCCACCCCAAAACCACCCGAAACCTACCTGATGTTCTCCAAAACCCACAATTTACACTTTTCCAACACCATGACCAATGAGAACCCAACAAAACTAAACAGAGACCCCAAAAAATGTCAAAAACAACCCAAACAAGAACGGCATCACCCCCAAACTGGAAGAAAATACGCCAAAACCATAGATCCACCCCAAAACGACCCGAAACCTACCTGATGTTCTCCAAAACCCACAGTCCACTCCTATTTAACATAATGACAAACAAGAACCCAACAAAACCTAATGGAGACCCCAAAACACGTCAAAAACACCCCAACAAATATCGGCATCACCCCCAAAACTGGAAGAAAATACGCCAAAACCATAGATCCACCCCAAAACCACCCGAAACCTACCTGATCTTCTCCAAAACCCACAATTTACCCTTTTCCAACACGATGACCAACGAGAACCCAACAAAACCCAACAGAGACCCCAAAAAACGTCAAAAACACCCCAAACAAGAATGGCATCACCCCCAAAACTCGAAGAAAATCCGCCAAAACCATAGATCTACCCCAAAACCACCCGAAACCTACCTGATGTTCTCCAAAACCCACAATCCACACCTATTTAACATAATGACAAACAAGAACACAACAAAACCTAACGGAGACCCCAAAACACGTCAAAAACACCCCAACAAATATCGGCATCACCCCCAAAACTGGAAGAAAACCCCAAATACCATAGATCCACCCCAAGGACACCCTAAACCTACCTGATGTTCTCCTAATCCCAAAGCACACTCCCAACCACCATAAAACGCATTAGGAACTCAACGAAACGCAACGGAAACCCCAAAACACTTCAAAATCACACGAAGAAAGGAGAGGATCACTCTCCAAAATAGAAGAAAACCCCAAATAC
The DNA here is from genome assembly GCF_964211825.1 of Aythya ferina. Lineage (NCBI taxonomy): Eukaryota > Metazoa > Chordata > Aves > Anseriformes > Anatidae > Aythya > Aythya ferina. Next base: position 102,187 of record NW_028181280.1, on the reverse strand, counting down.
CATGAATCCACGCGAAAAGTCCCCCTAAACCTACCTGAAGTTCTCCAAAACCCACAATTTACCCTTTTACAACACGATGACCATGGAAAACCAAATGAAACACAACGGAGACCCCAAAACACGTCAAAAACAACACAAAAAGTCCAGGATCATGTCCCCCCCCCCCAAAAAAAAAAAAAAAAAAAAAACTGATTACCATATATCCACCCCAAAACCACCCTAAACCTACCTGATATTCTACAAAACCCACAATTTACACTTTTCCACCATGATGACCAACGAGAACCCAACAAAACCCAACAGAGACCCCAAAAACCTTAAAAAACACCCCAAACAAAAATGGCATCACCCCCAAAACTGGAAGAAAATCCCCCAAAACCATAGATCCACCCCAAAACCACCCGAAACCTACCTGATGTTCTCCAAAACCCACAATTTATCCTTTTCCAACACGATGACCAACGAGAACCCAACAAAACCCAACAGAGACCCCAAAAAACGTCAAAAACACCCCAACAAATATCGGCATCACCCCCAAAACTGGAAGAAAATACACCAAAACCATAGATCCACCCCAAAACCACCCTAAACCTACCTGATGTTCTCCAAAACCCACAATTTACACTTTTCCAACACGATGACAAACGAGAACCCAACAAAACCCAACAGAGACCCCAAAAAACGTCAAAAACACCCCAAACAAGAACGGCATCACCCCCAAAATTGGAAGAAAACCCCAAATACCATAGATCCACCCCAAGGACACCCTAAACCTACCTGATGTTCTCCTAATCCCAAAGCACACTCCCAACCACCATAAAACGCATTAGGAACTCAACGAAACACAACGGAAACCCCAAAACACTTCAAAATCACACGAAGAAAGGAGAGGATCACTCTCCAAAATAGAAGAAAACCCCAAATACCATGAATCCACGCGAAAAGTCCCCCTAAACCTACCTGAAGTTCTCCAAAACCCACAATTTACCCTTTTACAACACGATGACCATGGAAAACCAAATGAAACACAACGGAGACCCCAAAACACGTCAAAAACAACACAAAAAGTCCAGGATCATGTCCCCCACCCCCCAAAAAAAAAAAAAAAAAAAAACTGATTACCATATATCCACCCCAAAACCACCCTACACCTAACTGATATTCTACAAAACCCACAATTTACACTTTTCCACCATGATGACCAACGAGAACCCAACAAAACCAAACAGAGACCCCAAAAACATTAAAAAACACCACAAACAAAAATGGCATCACCCCCAAAACTGGAAGAAAATCCCCCAAAACCATAGATCCACCCCAAAACCACCCGAAACCTACCTGATCTTCTCCAAAACCCACAATCCACACCTATTTAACATAATGACAAACAAGAACACAACAAAACCTAATGGAGACCCCAAAACACGTCAAAAACACCCCAACAAATATCGGCATCACTCCCAAAACTGGAAGAAAATCCCCCAAAACCATAGATCCACCCCAAAACCACCCGAAACCTACCTGATGTTCTCCAAAACCCACAATCCACTCCTATTTAACAGAATGACAAACAAGAACCCAACAAAACCTAATGGAGACCCCAAAACACGTCAAAAACACCCCAACAAATATCGGCATCACCCCCAAAACTGGAAGAAAATCCGCCAAAACCATAGATCCACCCAAAACCACCCGAAACCTACCTGATCTTCTCCAAAACCCACAATTTACACTTTTCCAACACGATGACCAATGAGAACCCAACAAAACCTAATGGAGACCCCAAAACACGTCAAAAACACCCCAAAAAATATCGGCATCACCCCCAAAACTGGAAGAAAATACGCCAAAACCATAGATCCACCCCAAAACCACCCTAAACCTACCTGATGTTCTCCAAAACCCACAATTTACACTTTTCCAACACGATGACCAATGAGAACCCAACAAAACTAAACAGAGACCCCAAAAACATTAAAAAACACCCCAAACAAAAATGGCATCACCCCAAAAACTGGAAGAAAATCCCCCAAAACCATAGATCCACCCCAAAACCACCCTACACCTACCTGATGTTCTCCAAAACCCACAATTTATCCTTTTCCAACACGATGACCAACGAGAACCCAACAAAACCCAACAGAGACCCCAAAAAACGTCAAAAACACCCCAAACAAGAACGCCATCACCCCCAAAAACTCGAAGAAAATCCGCCAAAACCATAGATCCACCCCAAAACCACCCGAAACCTACCTGATCTTCTCCAAAACCCACAATCCACTCCTATTTAACATAATGACAAACAAGAACACAACAAAACCTAATGGAGACCCCAAAACACGTCAAAAACACCCCAAAAAATATCGGCATCACCCCCAAAACTGGAAGAAAATACACCAAAACCATAGATCCACCCCAAAACCACCCTAAACCTACCTGATGTTCTCCAAAACCCACAATTTACACTTTTCCAACACGATGACCAATGAGAACCCAACAAAACTAAACAGAGACCCCAAAACACGTCAAAAACACCCCAAACAAGAACGGCATCACCCCCAAACTGGAAGAAAATACGCCAAAACCATAGATCCACCCCAAAACCACCCGAAACCTACCTGATCTTCTCCAAAACCCACAGTCCACTCCTATTTAACATAATGACAAACAAGAACCCAACAAAACCTAATGGAGACCCCAAAACACGTCAAAAACACCCCAACAAATATCGGCATCACCCCCAAAACTGGAAGAAAATCCCCCAAAACCATAGATCCACCCCAAAACCACCCGAAACCTACCTGATCTTCTCCAAAACCCACAATCCACTCCTATTTAACATAATGACAAACAAGAACCCAACAAAACCTAATGGAGACCCCAAAACACGTCAAAAACACCCCAACAAATATCGGCATCACTCCCAAAACTGGAAGAAAATACACCAAAACCATAGATCCACCCCAAAACCACCCGAAACCTACCTGATCTTCTCCAAAACCCACAATCCACTCCTATTTAACATAATGACAAACAAGAACACAACAAAACCTAATGGAGACCCCAAAACACGTCAAAAACACCCCAACAAATATCGGCATCACCCCCAAAATTGGAAGAAAATACGCCAAAACCATAGATCCACCCCAAAACAACCCTAAACCTACCTGATGTTCTCCAAAACCCACAATTTACCCTTTTCCACCATGATGACCAACGAGAACCCAACAAAACCCAACAGAGACCCCAAAAAACGTCAAAAACACCCAAACAAGAACGGCATCACCCCCAAAACTCGAAGAAAATCCGCCAAAAATATAGATCCACCCCAAAACCACCCGAAACATACCTGATGTTCTCCAAAACCCACAATTTACCCTTTTCCAACACGATGACAAACGAGAACCCAACAAAACCCAACAGAGACCCCAAAAAACGTCAAAAACACCCCAAACAAGAACGGCATCACCCCCAAAATTGGAAGAAAACCCCAAATACCATAGATCCACCCCAAGGACACCCTAAACCTACCTGATGTTCTCCTAATCCCAAAGCACACTCCCAACCACCATAAAACGCATTAGGAACTCAACGAAACGCAACGGAAACCCCAAAACACTTCAAAATCACACGAAGAAAGGAGAGGATCACTCTCCAAAATAGAAGAAAACCCCAAATACCATGAATCCATGCGAAAAGTCCCCCTAAACCTACCTGAAGTTCTCCAAAACCCACAATTTACCCTTTTACAACACGATGACCATGGAAAACCAAATGAAACAACACGGAGACCCCAAAACACGTCAAAAACAACACAAAAAGTCCAGGATCATGTCCCCCCCCCCCCAAAAAAAAAAAAAAAAAAAAACTGATTACCATATATCCACCCCAAAACCACCCTAAACCTACCTGATATTCTACAAAACCCACAATTTACACTTTTCCACCATGATGACCAACGAGAACCCAACAAAACCAAACAGAGACCCCAAAAACCTTAAAAAACACCCCAAACAAAAATGGCATCACCCCCAAAACTGGAAGAAAATCCGCCAAAACCATAGATCCACCCCAAAACCACCCGAAACCTACCTGATGTTCTCCAAAACCCACAATTTATCCTTTTCCAACACGATGACCAACAAGAACCCAACAAAACCCAACAGAGACCCCAAAAAATGTCAAAAACACCCCAAACAAGAACGCCATCACCCCCAAACTGGAAGAAAATACGCCAAAACCATAGATCCACCCCAAAACCACCCTAAACCTACCTGATGTTCTCCAAAACCCACAATCCACTCCTATTTAACATAATGACAAACAAGAACCCAACAAAACCTAATGGAGACCCCAAAACACGTCAAAAACACCCCAACAAATATCGGCATCACCCCCAAAACTGGAAGAAAATACGCCAAAACCATAGATCCACCCCAAAACCACCCGAAACCTACCTGATGTTCTCCAAAACCCACAATTTACCCTTTTCCACCATAATGACCAACGAGAACCCAACAAAACCCAACAGAGACCCCAAAAAACGTCAAAAACACCCCAAACAAGAACGGCATCACCCCCAAAACTCGAAGAAAATCCGCCAAAACCATAGATCCACCCCAAAACCACCCTAAACCTACCTGATGTTCTCCAAAACCCACAATTTACACTTTTCCAACACGATGACAAACGAGAACCCAACAAAACCCAACAGAGACCTCAAAAAACGTCAAAAACACCACAAACAAGAACGGCATCACCCCCAAAATTGGAAGAAAACCCCAAATACCATAGATCCACCCCAAGGACACCCTAAACCTACCTGATGTTCTCCTAATCCCAAAGCACACTCCCAACCAACATAAAACGCATTAGGAACTCAACGAAACGCAACGGAAACCCCAAAACACTTCAAAATCACACGAAGAAAGGAGAGGATCACTCTCCAAAATAGAAGAAAACCCCAAATACCATGAATCCACGCGAAAAGTCCCCCTAAACCTACCTGAAGTACTCCAAAACCCACAATTTACCCTTTTACAACACGATGACCATGGAAAACCAAATGAAACACAACGGAGACCCCAAAACACGTCAAAAACAACACAAAAAGTCCAGGATCATGTCCCCCCCCCTCAAAAAAAAAAAAAAAAAAAAAAACTGATTACCATATATCCACCCCAAAACCACCCTAAACCTACCTGATATTCTACAAAACCCACAATTTACACTTTTCCACCATGATGACCAACGAGAACCCAACAAAACCAAACAGAGACCCCAAAAACCTTAAAAAACACCCCAAACAAAAATGGCATCACCCCCAAAACTGGAAGAAAATCCGCCAAAACCATAGATCCACCCCAAAACCACCCTACACCTACCTGATGTTCTCCAAAACCCACAATTTATCCTTTTCCAACACGATGACCAACGAGAACCCAACAAAACCCAACAGAGACCCCAAAAAATGTCAAAAACACCCCAAACAAGAACGGCATCACCCCCAAACTGGAAGAAAATACGCCAAAACCATAGATCCACCCCAAAAACACCCAACACCTACCTGATGTTCTCCAAAACCCACAGTCCACTCCTATTTAACAGAATGACAAACAAGAACCCAACAAAACCTAATGGAGACCCCAAAACACGTCAAAAACACCCCAACAAATATCGGCATCACCCCCAAAACTGGAAGAAAATCCCCCAAAACCATAGATCCACCCCAAAACCACCCTAAACCTACGTGATCTTCTCCAAAACCCACAATCCACTCCTATTTAACATAATGACAAACAAGAACACAACAAAACCTAATGGAGACCCCAAAACACGTCAAAAACACCCCAACAAATATCGGCATCACCCCCAAAACTGGAAGAAAATACGCCAAAACCATAGATCCACACCAAAACCACCCGAAACCTACCTGATCTTCTCCAAAACCCACAATTTACCCTTTTCCAACACGATGACCAACGAGAACCCAACAAAACCCAACAGAGACCCCAAAAAACGTCAAAAACACCCCAAACAAGAACGGCATCACCCCCAAACCTCGAAGAAAATCCCCCAAAACCATAGATCCACCCCAAAACCACCCTACACCTACCTGATCTTCTCCAAAACCCACAATCCACTCCTATTTAACATAATGACAAACAAGAACCCAACAAAACCTAATGGAGACCCCAAAACACGTCAAAAACACCCCAACAAATATCGGCATCACCCCCAAAACTGGAAGAAAATCCCCCAAAACCATAGATCCACCCCAAAACCACCCGAAACCTACCTGATCTTCTCCAAAACCCACAATTTACACTTTTCCAACACGATGACCAATGAGAACCCAACAAAACTAAACAGAGACCCCAAAACACGTCAAAAACACCCCAAACAAGAACGGCATCACCCCCAAACGGGAAGAAAATACGCCAAAATCATAGATCCACCCCAAAACCACCCGAAACCTACCTGATCTTCTCCAAAACCCACAGTCCACTCCTATTTAACATAATGACAAACAAGAACCCAACAAAACCTAATGGAGACCCCAAAACACGTCAAAAACACCCCAACAAATATCGGCATCACCCCCAAAACTGGAAGAAAATACGCCAAAACCATAGATCCACCCCAAAACCACCCTAAACCTACCTGATCTTCTCCAAAACCCACAATCCACTCCTATTTAACATAATGACAGACAAGAACACAACAAAACCTAATGGAGACCCCAAAACACGTCAAAAACACCCCAACAAATATCGGCATCACCCCCAAAATTGGAAGAAAACCCCAAATACCATAGATCCACCCCAAGGACACCCTAAACCTACCTGATGTTCTCCTAATCCCAAAGCACACTCCCAACCACCATAAAACGCATTAGGAACTCAACGAAACGCAACGGAAACCCCAAAACACTTCAAAATCACACGAAGAAAGGAGAGGATCACTCTCCAAAATAGAAGAAAACCCCAAATACCATGAATCCACGCGAAAAGTCCCCCTAAACCTACCTGAAGTTCTCCAAAACCCACAATTTACCCTTTTACAACACGATGACCATGGAAAACCAAATGAAACAACACGGAGACCCCAAAACACGTCAAAAACAACACAAAAAGTCCAGGATCATGTCCCCCCCCCCCCCAAAAAAAAAAAAAAAAAAAAACTGATTACCATATATCCACCCCAAAACCACCCTAAACCTACCTGATATTCTACAAAACCCACAATTTACACTTTTCCACCATGATGACCAACGAGAACCCAACAAAACCAAACAGAGACCCCAAAAACCTTAAAAAACACCCCAAACAAAAATGGCATCACCCCCAAAACTGGAAGAAAATCCGCCAAAACCATAGATCCACCCCAAAACCACCCTACACCTACCTGATGTTCTCCAAAACCCACAATTTATCCTTTTCCAACACGATGACCAACGAGAACCCAACAAAACCCAACAGAGACCCCAAAAAATGTCAAAAACACCCCAAACAAGAACGCATCACCCCCAACCTGGAAGAAAATACGCCAAAACCATAGATCCACCCCAAAACCACCCTAAACCTACCTGATCTTCTCCAAAACCCACAATCCACTCCTATTTAACATAATGACAAACAAGAACCCAACAAAACCTAATGGAGACCCCAAAACACGTCAAAAACACCCCAAAAAATATCGGCATCACCCCCAAAACTGGAAGAAAATACGCCAAAACCATAGATCCACCCCAAAACCACCCTAAACCTACCTGATGTTCTCCAAAACCCACAATTTACCCTTTTCCAACACGATGACCAACGAGAACCCAACAAAACCCAACAGAGACCCCAAAAAACGTCAAAAACACCCCAAAACAAGAACGGCATCACCCCCAAAACTCGAAGAAAATCCGCCAAAACCATAGATCCACCCAAAACCACCCGAAACCTACCTGATGTTCTCCAAAACCCACAATTTACACTTTTCCAACACGATGACAAACGAGAACCCAACAAAACCCAACAGAGACCTCAAAAAACGTCAAAAACACCACAAACAAGAACGGCATCACCCCCAAAATTGGAAGAAAACCCCAAATACCATAGATCCACCCCAAGGACACCCTAAACCTACCTGATGTTCTCCTAATCCCAAAGCACACTCCCAACCACCATAAAACGCATTAGGAACTCAACGAAACGCAACGGAAACCCCAAAACACTTCAAAATCACACGAAGAAAGGAGAGGATCACTCTCCAAAATAGAAGAAAACCCCAAATACCATGAATCCACGCGAAAAGTCCCCCTAAACCTACCTGAAGTACTCCAAAACCCACAATTTACCCTTTTACAACACGATGACCATGGAAAACCAAATGAAACACAACGGAGACCCCAAAACACGTCAAAAACAACACAAAAAGTCCAGGATCATGTCCCCCCCCCCCCCAAAAAAAAAAAAAAAAAAACTGATTACCATATATCCACCCCAAAACCACCCTAAACCTACCTGATATTCTACAAAACCCACAATTTACACTTTTCCACCATGATGACCAACGAGAACCCAACAAAACCAAACAGAGACCGCAAAAACCTTAAAAAACACCCCAAACAAAAATGGCATCACCCCCAAAACTGGAAGAAAATCCCCCAAAACCATAGATCCACCCCAAAACCACCCGAAACCTACCTGATGTTCTCCAAAACCCACAATCCACTCCTATTTAACATAATGACAAACAAGAACACAACAAAACCTAATGGAGACCCCAAAACACGTCAAAAACACCCCAAACAAGAACGGCATCACCCCCAAAACTGGAAGAAAATACGCCAAAACCATAGATCCACCCCAAAACCACCCGAAACCTACCTGATGTTCTCCAAAAACCACAATTTACACTTTTCCAACACGATGACCAATGAGAACCCAACAAAACTAAACAGAGACCCCAAAACACGTCAAAAACACCCCAAACAAGAACGGCATCACACCCAAACTGGAAGAAAATACGCCAAAACCATAGATCCACCCCAAAACCACCCGAAACCTACCTGATGTTCTCCAAAACCCACAGTCCACTCCTATTTAACAGAATGACAAACAAGAACACTAAGAAACCTAATGGAGACCCCAAAACACGTCAAAAACACCCCAACAAATATCGGCATCACCCCCAAAACTGGAAGAAAATCCCCCAAAACCATAGATCCACCCCAAAACCACCCGAAACCTACCTGATCTTCTCCAAAACCCACAATCCACTCCTATTTAACATAATGACAAACAAGAACACAACAAAACCTAATGGAGACCCCAAAACACGTCAAAAACACCCCAACAAATATCGGCATCACCCCCAAAACTGGAAGAAAATACGCCAAACCATAGATCCACACCAAAACCACCCGAAACCTACCTGATCTTCTCCAAAACCCACAATTTACACTTTTCCAACACGATGACCAACGGGAACCCAACAAAACCCAACAGAGACCCCAAAAAACGTCAAAAACACCCCAAACAAGAACGGCATCACCCCCAAACTCGAAGAAAATCCGCCAAAACCATAGATCCACCCCAAAACCACCCTAAACCTACCTGATGTTCTCCAAAACCCACAATCCACTCCTATTTAACATAATGACAAACAAGAACCCAACAAAACCTAATGGAGACCCCAAAACACGTCAAAAACACCCCAACAAATATCGGCATCACCCCCAAAACTGGAAGAAAATACGCCAAAACCATAGATCCACACCAAAACCAACCTAAACCTACCTGATGTTCTCCAAAACCCACAATCCACTCCTATTTAACATAATGACAAACAAGAACCCAACAAAACCTAATGGAGACCACAAAACACGTCAAAAACACCCCAACAAATATCGGCATCACCCCCAAAACTGGAAGAAAATACGCCAAAACCATAGATCCACACCAAAACCATCCTACACCTACCTGATGTGCTCCAAAACCCACAATTTACCCTTTTCCAACACGATGACCAACGAGAACCCAACAAAACCCAACAGAGACCCCAAAAAACGTCAAAAACACCCCAAACAAGAACGGCATCACCCCCAAAACTGGAAGAAAATCCGCCAAAACCATAGATCCCACCCCAAAACCACCCTAAACCTACCTGATCTTCTCCAAAACCCACAATCCACTCCTATTTAACATAATGACAAACAAGAACCCAACAAAACCTAATGGAGACCCCAAAAAACGTCAAAAACACCCCAACAAATATCGGCATCACCCCCAAAACTGGAAGAAAATACGCCAAAACCATAGATCCACCCCAAAACCACCCGAAACCTACCTGATCTTCTCCAAAACCCACAATCCACTCCTATTTAACATAATGACAAACAAGAACACAACAAAACCTAATGGAGACCCCAAAACACGTGAAAAACACCCCAACAAATATCGGCATCACCCCCAAAACTGGAAGAAAATCCCCCAAAACAATAGATCGACCCCAAAGACACCCTAAACCTACCTGATCTTCTCCAAAACCCACAATCCACACCTTTTAACATAATGACAAACAAGAACCCAACAAAACCTAATGGAGACCGCAAAACACGTCAAAAACACCCCAAAAAATATCGGCATCACCCCCAAAACTGGAAGAAAATCCCCCAAAACCATATATCCACCCCAAAACCACCCGAAACCTACCTGAAGTTCTCCAAAACCCACAATTTACCCTTTTCCAACACGATGACAAACGAGAACCCAACAAAACCCAAGAGACCCCAAAAACGTCAAAAACACCCCAAAAAAGAACGGCATCACCCCCAAAATTGGAAGAAAACCCCAAATACCATAGATCCACCCCAAGGACACCCTAAACCTACCTGATGTTCTCCTAATCCCAAAGCACACTCCCAACCAACATAAAACGCATTAGGAACTCAACGAAAAGCAACGGAAACCCCAAAACACTTCAAAATCACACGAAGAAAGGAGAGGATCACTCTCCAAAATAGAAGAAAACCCCAAATACCATGAATCCACGCGAAAAGTCCCCCTAAACCTACCTGAAGTTCTCCAAAACCCACAATTTACTCTTTTAAAACACGATGATCATGGAAAACCAAATGAAACACAACGGAGACCCCAAAACACGTCAAAAACAACACAAAAAGTCAAGGATCATGTCCCCCCGCCCCAAAAAAAAAAAAAAACAAAAAAAACTGAGTACCATATATATCCACTCCAAAACCGCCCTAAACCTACCTGATATTCTACAAAACCCACAATTTACACTTTTCCACCATGATGACCAACGAGAACCCAACAAAACCAAACAGAGACCCCAAAAACATTAAAAAACACCCCAAACAAAAATGGCATCACCCCCAAAACTGGAAGAAAATACACCAAAACCATAGATCCACCCCAAAACCACCCTAAACCTACCTGATGTTCTCCAAAACCCACAATTTATCCTTTTCCAACACGATGACCAACGAGAACCCAACAAAACCCAACAGAGACCCCAAAAAACGTCAAAAACACCCCAAACAAGAACGGCATCACCCCCAAAACTCGAAGAAAATCCGCCAAAACCATAGATCCACCCCAAAACCACCCGAAACCTACCTGATCTTCTCCAAAACCCACAATCCACACCTATTTAACATAATGACAAACAAGAACCCAACAAAACCTAATGGAGACCCCAAAACACGTCAAAAACACCCCAACAAATACCGGCATCACTCCCAAAACTGGAAGAAAATCCGCCAAAACCATAGATCCACCCCAAAACCACCCGAAACCTACCTGATCTTCTCAAAAACCCACAATCCACTCCTATTTAACATAATGACAAACAAGAACACTACAAAACCTAATGGAGACCACAAAACACGTCAAAAACACCCCAACAAATATCGGCATCACACCCAAAACTGGAAGAAAATACGCCAAAACCATAGATCCACCCCAAAACCACCCTAAACCTACCTGATGTTCTCCAAAACCCACAATTTACACTTTTCCAACGCGATGACCAATGAGAACCCAACAAAACTAAACAGAGACCCCAAAAAACGTCAAAAACACCCCAAACAAGAACGGCATCACCCCCAAACTGGAAGAAAATACGCCAAAACCATAGATCCACCCCAAAACCACCCTAAACCTACCTGATCTTCTCCAAAACCCACAATCCACACCTATTTAACATAATGACAAACAAGAACCAAACAAAACCTAATGGAGACCCCAAAACACGTCAAAAACACCCCAACAAATATCGGCATCACCCCCAAAACTGGAAGAAAATCCGCCAAAACCATAGATCCACCCCAAAACCACCCTAAACCTACCTGATGTTCTCCAAAACCCACAGTCCACTCCTATTTAACAGAATGACAAACAAGAACCCAACAAAACCTAATGGAGACCCCAAAACACGTCAAAAACACCCCAACAACTATCGGCATCACCCCCAAAACTGGAAGAAAATACGCCAAAACCATAGATCCACCCCAAAACCATCCTACACCTACCTGATGTGCTCCAAAACCCACAATTTACCCTTTTCCAACACGATGACCAACGACAACCCAACAAAACCCAACAGAGACCCGAAAAAACGTCAAAAACACCCCAAACAAGAACGGCATCACCCCCAAAACTGGAAGAAAATCCGCCAAAACCATAGATCCACCCCAAAACCACCCTAAACCTACCTGATCTTCTCCAAAACGCACAATTTACCCTTTTCCAACACGATGACCAACGAGAACCCAACAAAACCCAACAGAGACCTCAAAAAACGTCAAAAACACCACAAACAAGAACGGCATCACCCCCAAAATTGGAAGAAAACCCCAAATACCATAGATCCACCCCAAAGACACCCTAAACCTACCTGATGTTCTCCTAATCCCAAAGCACACTCCCAACCAACATAAAACGCATTAGGAACTCAACGAAACGCAACGGAAACCCCAAAACACTTCAAAATCACACGAAGAAAGGAGAGGATCACTCTCCAAAATAGAAGAAAACCCCAAATACCATGAATCCACGCGAAAAGTCCCCCTAAACCTACCTGAAGTACTCCAAAACCCACAATTTACCCTTTTACAACACGATGACCATGGAAAACCAAATGAAACACAACGGAGACCCCAAAACACGTCAAAAACAACACAAAAAGTCCAGGATCATGTCCCCCCCCCCCCAAAAAAAAAAAAAAAAAAACTGATTACCATATATCCACCCCAAAACCACACTAAACCTACCTGATATTCTACAAAACCCACAATTTACACTTTTCCACCATGATGACCAACGAGAACCCAACAAAACCAAACAGAGACCCCAAAAACCTTAAAAAACACCCCAAACAAAAATGGCATCACCCCCAAAACTGGAAGAAAATCCCCCAAAACCATAGATCCACCCCAAAACCACCCTACACCTACCTGATGTTCTCCAAAACCCACAATCCACTCCTATTTAACATAATGACAAACAAGAACACAACAAAACCTAATGGAGACCCCAAAACACGTCAAAAACACCCCAACAAATACCGGCATCACTCCCAAAACTGGAAGAAAATCCGCCAAAACCATAGATCCACCCCAAAACCACCCGAAACCTACCTGATCTTCTCAAAAACCCACAATCCACTCCTATTTAACATAATGACAAACAAGAACACTACAAAACCTAATGGAGACCCCAAAACACGTCAAAATCACACCAATAAATATCGGCATCACACCCAAAACTGGAAGAAAATACGCCAAAACCATAGATCCACCCCAAAACCACCCTAAACCTACCTGATGTTCTCCAAAACCCACAATTTACACTTTTCCAACGCGATGACCAATGAGAACCCAACAAAACTAAACAGAGACCCCAAAAAACGTCAAAAACACCCCAAACAAGAACGGCATCACCCCCAAACTGGAAGAAAATACGCCAAAACCATAGATCCACCCCAAAACCACCCTAAACCTACCTGATGTTCTCCAAAACCCACAATCCACACCTATTTAACATAATGACAAACAAGAACCAAACAAAACCTAATGGAGGCCCCAAAACACGTCAAAAACACCCCAACAAATATCGGCATCACTCCCAAAACTGGAAGAAAATCCGCCAAAACCATAGATCCACCCCAAAACCACCCTAAACCTACCTGATGTTCTCCAAAACCCACAGTCCACTCCTATTTAACAGAATGACAAACAAGAACCCAACAAAACCTAATGGAGACCCCAAAACACGTCAAAAACACCCCAACAACTATCGGCATCACCCCCAAAACTGGAAGAAAATACGCCAAAACAATAGATACACCCCAAAACCATCCTACACCTACCTGATGTGCTCCAAAACCCACAATTTACCCTTTTCCAACACGATGACCAACGACAACCCAACAAAACCCAACAGAGACCCCAAAAAACGTCAAAAACACCCCAAACAAGAACGGCATCACCCCCAAAACTGGAAGAAAATCCGCCAAAACCATAGATCCACCCCAAAACCACCCTAAACCTACCTGATCTTCTCCAAAACGCACAATTTACCCTTTTCCAACACGATGACCAACGAGAACCCAACAAAACCCAACAGAGACCTCAAAAAACGTCAAAAACACCACAAACAAGAACGGCATCACCCCCAAAATTGGAAGAAAACCCCAAATACCATAGATCCACCCCAAAGACACCCTAAACCTACCTGATGTTCTCCTAATCCCAAAGCACACTCCCAACCAACATAAAACGCATTAGGAACTCAACGAAACGCAACGGAAACCCCAAAACACTTCAAAATCACACGAAGAAAGGAGAGGATCACTCTCCAAAATAGAAGAAAACCCCAAATACCATGAATCCACGCGAAAAGTCCCCCTAAACCTACCTGAAGTACTCCAAAACCCACAATTTACCCTTTTACAACACGATGACCATGGAAAACCAAATGAAACACAACGGAGACCCCAAAACACGTCAAAAACAACACAAAAAGTCCAGGATCATGTCCCCCCCCCCCCCAAAAAAAAAAAAAAAAACTGATTACCATATATCCACCCCAAAACCACACTAAACCTACCTGATATTCTACAAAACCCACAATTTACACTTTTCCAACGCGATGACCAACGAGAACCCAACAAAACCAAACAGAGACCCCAAAAACCTTAAAAAACACCCCAAACAAAAATGGCATCACCCCCAAAACTGGAAGAAAATCCCCCAAAACCATAGATCCACCCCAAAACCACCCTACACCTACCTGATGTTCTCCAAAACCCACAATCCACTCCTATTTAACATAATGACAAACAAGAACACAACAAAACCTAATGGAGACCCCAAAACACGTCAAAAACACCCCAACAAATACCGGCATCACTCCCAAAACTGGAAGAAAATCCGCCAAAACCATAGATCCACCCCAAAACCACCCGAAACCTACCTGATCTTCTCAAAAACCCACAATCCACTCCTATTTAACATAATGACAAACAAGAACACTACAAAACCTAATGGAGACCCCAAAACACGTCAAAATCACACCAATAAATATCGGCATCACACCCAAAACTGGAAGAAAATACGCCAAAACCATAGATCCACCCCAAAACCACCCTAAACCTACCTGATGTTCTCCAAAACCCACAATTTACACTTTTCCAACGCGATGACCAATGAGAACCCAACAAAACTAAACAGAGACCCCAAAAAACGTCAAAAACACCCCAAACAAGAACGGCATCACCCCCAAACTGGAAGAAAATACGCCAAAACCATAGATCCACCCCAAAACCACCCTAAACCTACCTGATGTTCTCCAAAACCCACAATCCACACCTATTTAACATAATGACAAACAAGAACCAAACAAAACCTAATGGAGGCCCCAAAACACGTCAAAAACACCCCAACAAATATCGGCATCACTCCCAAAACTGGAAGAAAATCCGCCAAAACCATAGATCCACCCCAAAACCACCCTAAACCTACCTGATGTTCTCCAAAACCCACAGTCCACTCCTATTTAACAGAATGACAAACAAGAACCCAACAAAACCTAATGGAGACCCCAAAACACGTCAAAAACACCCCAACAACTATCGGCATCACCCCCAAAACTGGAAGAAAATACGCCAAAACAATAGATACACCCCAAAACCATCCTACACCTACCTGATGTGCTCCAAAACCCACAATTTACCCTTTTCCAACACGATGACCAACGACAACCCAACAAAACCCAACAGAGACCCCAAAAAACGTCAAAAACACCCCAAACAAGAACGGCATCACCCCCAAAACTGGAAGAAAATCCGCCAAAACCATAGATCCACCCCAAAACCACCCTAAACCTACCTGATCTTCTCCAAAACGCACAATTTACCCTTTTCCAACACGATGACCAACGAGAACCCAACAAAACCCAACAGAGACCTCAAAAAACGTCAAAAACACCACAAACAAGAACGGCATCACCCCCAAAATTGGAAGAAAACCCCAAATACCATAGATCCACCCCAAAGACACCCTAAACCTACCTGATGTTCTCCTAATCCCAAAGCACACTCCCAACCAACATAAAACGCATTAGGAACTCAACGAAACGCAACGGAAACCCCAAAACACTTCAAAATCACACGAAGAAAGGAGAGGATCACTCTCCAAAATAGAAGAAAACCCCAAATACCATGAATCCACGCGAAAAGTCCCCCTAAACCTACCTGAAGTACTCCAAAACCCACAATTTACCCTTTTACAACACGATGACCATGGAAAACCAAATGAAACACAACGGAGACCCCAAAACACGTCAAAAACAACACAAAAAGTCCAGGATCATGTCCCCCCCCCCCCCAAAAAAAAAAAAAAAAACTGATTACCATATATCCACCCCAAAACCACACTAAACCTACCTGATATTCTACAAAACCCACAATTTACACTTTTCCAACGCGATGACCAACGAGAACCCAACAAAACCAAACAGAGACCCCAAAAACCTTAAAAAACACCCCAAACAAAAATGGCATCACCCCCAAAACTGGAAGAAAATCCCCCAAAACCATAGATCCACCCCAAAACCACCCTACACCTACCTGATGTTCTCCAAAACCCACAATCCACTCCTATTTAACATAATGACAAACAAGAACACAACAAAACCTAATGGAGACCCCAAAACACGTCAAAAACACCCCAACAAATATCGGCATCACCCCCAAAACTGGAAGAAAATCCCCCAAAAACATAGATCCACCCCAAAACCACCCTAAACCTACCTGATGTTCTCCAAAATCCACAATCCACTCCTATTTAACATAATGACAAACAAGAACCCAACAAAACCTAATGGAGACCCCAAAACACGTCAAAAACACCCCAAACAAGAACGGCATCACCCCCAAAACTGGAAGAAAATACGCCAAAACCATAGATCCACCCCAAAACCACCCGAAACCTACCTGATGTTCTCCAAAAACCACAATTTACACTTTTCCAACACGATGACCAATGAGAACCCAACAAAACTAAACAGAGACCCCAAAACACGTCAAAAACACCCCAAACAAGAACGGCATCACACCCAAACTGGAAGAAAATACGCCAAAACCATAGATCCACCCCAAAACCACCCTAAACCTACCTGATGTTCTCCAAAACCCACAGTCCACTCCTATTTAACAGAATGACAAACAAGAACACTAAGAAACCTAATGGAGACCCCAAAACACGTCAAAAACACCCCAACAAATATCGGCATCACCCCCAAAACTGGAAGAAAATCCCCCAAAACCATAGATCCACCCCAAAACCACCCTAAACCTACCTGATGTTCTCCAAAACCCACAATCCACTCCTATTTAACATAATGACAAACAAGAACACAACAAAACCTAATGGAGACCCCAAAACACGTCAAAAACACCCCAAAAAATATCGGCATCACCCCCAAAACTGGAAGAAAATACGCCAAAACCATAGATCCACACCAAAACCACCCGAAACCTACCTGATCTTCTCCAAAACCCACAATTTACACTTTTCCAACACGATGACCAACGAGAACCCAACAAAACCCAACAGAGACCCCAAAAAACGTCAAAAACACCCCAAACAAGAACGGCATCACCCCCAAAACTCGAAGAAAATCCGCCAAAACCATAGATCCACCCCAAAACCACCCTAAACCTACCTGATGTTCTCCAAAACCCACAGTCCACTCCTATTTAACAGAATGACAAACAAGAACCCAACAAAACCTAATGGAGACCCCAAAACACGTCAAAAACACCCCAACAAATATCGGCATCACCCCCAAAACTGGAAGAAAATACGCCAAAACCATAGATCCACACCAAAACCAACCTAAACCTACCTGATGTTCTCCAAAACCCACAATCCACTCCTATTTAACATAATGACAAACAAGAACCCAACAAAACCTAATGGAGACCACAAAACACGTCAAAAACACCCCAAAAAATATCGGCATCAACCCCAAAACTGGAAGAAAATACGCCAAAACCATAGATCCACCCCAAAACCTCCCAACACCTACCTGATGTTCTCCAAAACCCACAATTTACCCTTTTCCAACACGATGACCAACGAGAACCCAACAAAACCCAACAGAGACCCCAAAAAACGTCAAAACACCCCAAACAAGAACGGCATCACCCCCAAACTGGAAGAAAATCCCCCAAAACCATAGATCCACCCCAAAACCACCCGAAACCTACCTGATCTTCTCCAAAACCCACAATCCACACCTATTTAACATAATGACAAACAAGAACCCAACAAAACCTAATGGAGACCCCAAAACACGTCAAAAACACCCCAACAAATATCGGCATCACCCCCAAAACTGGAAGAAAATCCGCCAAAACCATAGATCCACCCCAAAACCACCCGAAACCTACCTGATCTTCTCCAAAACCCACAATCCACTCCTATTTAACATAATGACAAACAAGAACCCAACAAAACCTAATGGAGACCCCAAAACACGTCAAAAACACCCCAACAAATATCGGCATCACCCCCAAAACTGGAAGAAAATACGCCAAAACAATAGATCCACCCCAAAACCATCCTACACCTACCTGATGTGCTCCAAAACCCACAATTTACCCTTTTCCAACACGATGACCAACGAGAACCCAACAAAACCCAACAGAGACCCCAAAAAACGTCAAAAACACCCCAAACAAGAACGGCATCACCCCCAAAACTCGAAGAAAATCCGCCAAAACCATAGATCCACCCCAAAACCACCCTAAACCTACCTGATCTTCTCCAAAACCCACAATCCACTCCTATTTAACATAATGACAAACAAGAACCCAACAAAACCTAATGGAGACCCCAAAAAACGTCAAAAACACCCCAACAAATATCGGCATCACCCCCAAAACTGGAAGAAAATACGCCAAAACCATAGATCCACCCCAAAACCACCCGAAACCTACCTGATCTTCTCCAAAACCCACAATCCACTCCTATTTAACATAATGACAAACAAGAACACAACAAAACCTAATGGAGACCCCAAAACACGTCAAAAACACCCCAAAAAATATCGGCATCACCCCCAAAACTGGAAGAAAATACGCCAAAACCATAGATCCACACCAAAACCACCCGAAACCTACCTGATCTTCTCCAAAACCCACAATTTACACTTTTCCAACACGATGACCAACGAGAACCCAACAAAACCCAACAGAGACCCCAAAAAACGTCAAAAACACCCCAAACAAGAACGGCATCACCCCCAAAACTCGAAGAAAATCCGCCAAAACCATAGATCCACCCCAAAACCACCCTAAACCTACCTGATGTTCTCCAAAACCCACAGTCCACTCCTATTTAACAGAATGACAAACAAGAACCCAACAAAACCTAATGGAGACCCCAAAACACGTCAAAAACACCCCAACAAATATCGGCATCACCCCCAAAACTGGAAGAAAATACGCCAAAACCATAGATCCACACCAAAACCAACCTAAACCTACCTGATGTTCTCCAAAACCCACAATCCACTCCTATTTAACATAATGACAAACAAGAACCCAACAAAACCTAATGGAGACCCCAAAAAACGTCAAAAACACCCCAAAAAATATCGGCATCAACCCCAAAACTGGAAGAAAATACGCCAAAACCATAGATCCACCCCAAAACCTCCCAACACCTACCTGATGTTCTCCAAAACCCACAATTTACCCTTTTCCAACACGATGACCAACGAGAACCCAACAAAACCCAACAGAGACCCCAAAAAACGTCAAAAACACCCCAAACAAGAACGGCATCACCCCCAAACTGGAAGAAAATCCCCCAAAACCATAGATCCACCCCAAAACCACCCTAAACCTACCTGATCTTCTCCAAAACCCACAATCCACACCTATTTAACATAATGACAAACAAGAACCCAACAAAACCTAATGGAGACCCCAAAACACGTCAAAAACACCCCAACAAATATCGGCATCACCCCCAAAACTGGAAGAAAATCCGCCAAAACCATAGATCCACCCCAAAACCACCCGAAACCTACCTGATCTTCTCCAAAACCCACAATCCACTCCTATTTAACATAATGACAAACAAGAACCCAACAAAACCTAATGGAGACCCCAAAACACGTCAAAAACACCCCAACAAATATCGGCATCACCCCCAAAACTGGAAGAAAATACGCCAAAACCATAGATCCACCCCAAAACCATCCTACACCTACCTGATGTGCTCCAAAACCCACAATTTACCCTTTTCCAACACGATGACCAACGAGAACCCAACAAAACCCAACAGAGACCCCAAAAAACGTCAAAAACACCCCAAACAAGAACGGCATCACCCCCAAAACTCGAAGAAAATCCGCCAAAACCATAGATCCACCCCAAAACCACCCTAAACCTACCTGATCTTCTCCAAAACCCACAATCCACTCCTATTTAACATAATGACAAACAAGAACCCAACAAAACCTAATGGAGACCCCAAAAAACGTCAAAAACACCCCAACAAATATCGGCATCACCCCCAAAACTGGAAGAAAATACGCCAAAACCATAGATCCACCCCAAAACCACCCGAAACCTACCTGATCTTCTCCAAAACCCACAATCCACTCCTATTTAACATAATGACAAACAAGAACACAACAAAACCTAATGGAGACCCCAAAACACGTGAAAAACACCCCAACAAATATCGGCATCACCCCCAAAACTGGAAGAAAATCCCCCAAAACAATAGATCGACCCCAAAGACACCCTAAACCTACCTGATCTTCTCCAAAACCCACAATCCACACCTTTTAACATAATGACAAACAAGAACCCAACAAAACCTAATGGAGACCCCAAAACACGTCAAAAACACCCCAACAAATATCGGCATCACCCCCAAAACTGGAAGAAAATCCCCCAAAACCATAGATCCACCCCAAAACCACCCGAAACCTACCTGAAGTTCTCCAAAACCCACAATTTACCCTTTTCCAACACGATGACAAACGAGAACCCAACAAAACCCAAGAGACCCCAAAAAACGTCAAAAACACCCCAAAAAAGAACGGCATCACCCCCAAAATTGGAAGAAAACCCCAAATACCATAGATCCACCCCAAGGACACCCTAAACCTACCTGATGTTCTCCTAATCCCAAAGCACACTCCCAACCAACATAAAACGCATTAGGAACTCAACGAAAAGCAACGGAAACCCCAAAACACTTCAAAATCACACGAAGAAAGGAGAGGATCACTCTCCAAAATAGAAGAAAACCCCAAATACCATGAATCCACGCGAAAAGTCCCCCTAAACCTACCTGAAGTTCTCCAAAACCCACAATTTACTCTTTTAAAACACGATGATCATGGAAAACCAAATGAAACACAACGGAGACCCCAAAACACGTCAAAAACAACACAAAAAGTCAAGGATCATGTCCCCCCCCCCCAAAAAAAAAAAAAACAAAAAAAACTGAGTACCATATATATCCACTCCAAAACCGCCCTAAACCTACCTGATATTCTACAAAACCCACAATTTACACTTTTCCACCATGATGACCAACGAGAACCCAACAAAACCAAACAGAGACCCCAAAAACATTAAAAAACACCCCAAACAAAAATGGCATCACCCCCAAAACTGGAAGAAAATACACCAAAACCATAGATCCACCCCAAAACCACCCTAAACCTACCTGATGTTCTCCAAAACCCACAATTTATCCTTTTCCAACACGATGACCAACGAGAACCCAACAAAACCCAACAGAGACCCGAAAAAACGTCAAAAACACCCCAAACAAGAACGGCATCACCCCCAAAACTGGAAGAAAATCCGCCAAAACCATAGATCCACCCCAAAACCACCCTAAACCTACCTGATCTTCTCCAAAACCCACAATCCACACCTATTTAACATAATGACAAACAAGAACCCAACAAAACCTAATGGAGACCCCAAAACACGTCAAAAACACCCCAACAAATACCGGCATCACTCCCAAAACTGGAAGAAAATCCGCCAAAACCATAGATCCACCCCAAAACCACCCGAAACCTACCTGATCTTCTCAAAAACCCACAATCCACTCCTATTTAACATAATGACAAACAAGAACACTACAAAACCTAATGGAGACCCCAAAACACGTCAAAAACACCCCAACAAATATCGGCATCACCCCCAAAACTGGAAGAAAATACGCCAAAACCATAGATCCACCCCAAAACCACCCGAAACCTACCTGATGTTCTCCAAAACCCACAATTTACACTTTTCCAACGCGATGACCAATGAGAACCCAACAAAACCCAACAGACACCCCAAAAAACGTCAAAAACACCCCAAACAAGAACGGCATCACCCCCAAACTGGAAGAAAATACGCCAAAACCATAGATCCACCCCAAAACCACCCTAAACCTACCTGATCTTCTCCAAAACCCACAATCCACACCTATTTAACATAATGACAAACAAGAACACAACAAAACCTAATGGAGACCCCAAAACACGTCAAAAACACCCCAAC
The DNA here is from genome assembly GCF_964211825.1 of Aythya ferina. Taxonomy (NCBI): domain Eukaryota; kingdom Metazoa; phylum Chordata; class Aves; order Anseriformes; family Anatidae; genus Aythya; species Aythya ferina. The sequence goes on along the minus strand of NW_028181280.1, from coordinate 79,075 downwards.
AAATATCGGCATCACCCCCAAAACTGGAAGAAAATCCCCCAAAACCATAGATCCACCCCAAAACCACCCGAAACCTACCTGATCTTCTCCAAAACCCACAATCCACTCCTATTTAACATAATGACAAACAAGAACCCAACAAAACCTAATGGAGACCCCAAAACACGTCAAAAACACCCCAACAAATATCGGCATCACCCCCAAAACTGGAAGAAAATACGCCAAAACCATAGATCCACCCCAAAACCATCCTACACCTACCTGATCTTCTCCAAAACCCACAATTTACCCTTTTCCAACACGATGACCAACGAGAACCCAACAAAACCCAACAGAGACCCCAAAAAACGTCAAAAACACCCCAAACAAGAACGGCATCACCCCCAAAACTGGAAGAAAATCCGCCAAAACCATAGATCCACCCCAAAACCACCCTAAACCTACCTGATCTTCTCCAAAACCCACAATCCACTCCTATTTAACATAATGACAAACAAGAACCCAACAAAACCTAATGGAGACCCCAAAAAACGTCAAAAACACCCCAACAAATATCGGCATCACCCCCAAAACTGGAAGAAAATACGCCAAAACCATAGATCCACCCCAAAACCACCCGAAACCTACCTGATCTTCTCCAAAACCCACAATCCACTCCTATTTAACATAATGACAAACAAGAACACAACAAAACCTAATGGAGACCCCAAAACACGTGAAAAACACCCCAACAAATATCGGCATCACCCCCAAAACTGGAAGAAAATCCCCCAAAACAATAGATCGACCCCAAAGACACCCTAAACCTACCTGATCTTCTCCAAAACCCACAATCCACACCTTTTAACATAATGACAAACAAGAACCCAACAAAACCTAATGGAGACCGCAAAACACGTCAAAAACACCCCAAAAAATATCGGCATCACCCCCAAAACTGGAAGAAAATCCCCCAAAACCATAGATCCACCCCAAAACCACCCGAAACCTACCTGAAGTTCTCCAAAACCCACAATTTACCCTTTTCCAACACGATGACAAACGAGAACCCAACAAAACCCAAGAGACCCCAAAAAACGTCAAAAACACCCCAAAAAAGAACGGCATCACCCCCAAAATTGGAAGAAAACCCCAAATACCATAGATCCACCCCAAGGACACCCTAAACCTACCTGATGTTCTCCTAATCCCAAAGCACACTCCCAACCAACATAAAACGCATTAGGAACTCAACGAAACGCAACGGAAACCCCAAAACACTTCAAAATCACACGAAGAAAGGAGAGGATCACTCTCCAAAATAGAAGAAAACCCCAAATACCATGAATCCACGCGAAAAGTCCCCCTAAACCTACCTGAAGTTCTCCAAAACCCACAATTTACTCTTTTAAAACACGATGATCATGGAAAACCAAATGAAACACAACGGAGACCCCAAAACACGTCAAAAACAACACAAAAAGTCCAGGATCATGTCCCCCCCCCCCAAAAAAAAAAAAAAAAAAAAAAAACTGAGTACCATATATATCCACTCCAAAACCGCCCTAAACCTACCTGATATTCTACAAAACCCACAATTTACACTTTTCCACCATGATGACCAACGAGAACCCAACAAAACCAAACAGAGACCCCAAAAACATTAAAAAACACCCCAAACAAAAATGGCATCACCCCCAAAACTGGAAGAAAATACACCAAAACCATAGATCCACCCCAAAACCACCCTAAACCTACCTGATGTTCTCCAAAACCCACAATTTATCCTTTTCCAACACGATGACCAACGAGAACCCAACAAAACCAAACAGAGACCCGAAAAAACGTCAAAAACACCCCAAACAAGAACGGCATCACCCCCAAAACTGGAAGAAAATCCGCCAAAACCATAGATCCACCCCAAAACCACCCTAAACCTACCTGATCTTCTCCAAAACCCACAATCCACACCTATTTAACATAATGACAAACAAGAACCCAACAAAACCTAATGGAGACCCCAAAACACGTCAAAAACACCCCAACAAATACCGGCATCACTCCCAAAACTGGAAGAAAATCCGCCAAAACCATAGATCCACCCCAAAACCACCCGAAACCTACCTGATCTTCTCAAAAACCCACAATCCACTCCTATTTAACATAATGACAAACAAGAACACTACAAAACCTAATGGAGACCCCAAAACACGTCAAAAACACCCCAACAAATATCGGCATCACCCCCAAAACTGGAAGAAAATACGCCAAAACCATAGATCCACCCCAAAACCACCCGAAACCTACCTGATGTTCTCCAAAACCCACAATCCACACCTATTTAACATAATGACAAACAAGAACACAACAAAACCTAATGGAGACCCCAAAACACGTCAAAAACACCCCAACAAATATCGGCATCACTCCCAAAACTGGAAGAAAATCCGCCAAAACCATAGATCCACCCCAAAACCACCCTAAACCTACCTGATGTTCTCCAAAACCCACAGTCCACTCCTATTTAACAGAATGACAAACAAGAACCCAACAAAACCTAATGGAGACCCCAAAACACGTCAAAAACACCCCAACAACTATCGGCATCACCCCCAAAACTGGAAGAAAATACGCCAAAACCATAGATCCACCCCAAAACCATCCTACACCTACCTGATGTGCTCCAAAACCCACAATTTACCCTTTTCCAACACGATGACCAACGACAACCCAACAAAACCCAACAGAGACCCCAAAAAAAGTCAAAAACACCCCAAACAAGAACGGTATCAGCCCCAAAATTGGAAGAAAATCCCCCAAAACCATAGATCCACCCCAAAACCAACCTAAACCTACCTGATATTCTACAAAACCCACAATTTACACTTTTCCATCATGATGACCAACGAGAACCCAACAAAACCAAACAGAGACCCCAAAAACATTAAAAAACACCCCAAACAAAAATGGCATCACCCCCAAAACTGGAAGAAAATCCGCCAAAACCATAGATCCACCCCAAAACCACCCTAAACCTTCCTGATGTTCTCCAAAACCCACAATTTACCCTTTTCCAACACGATGACCAACGAGAACACAACAAAACCCAACAGAGACCCCAAAAAACGTCAAAAACACCCCAAACAAGAACGGCATCACCCCCAAAATTGGAAGAAAATCCGCCAAAACCATAGATCCACCCCAAAACCACCCTAAATCTACCTGATGTTCTCCAAAACCCACAATCCACTCCTATTTAACATAATGACCAACAAGAACACAACAAAACCCAACGGAGACCCCAAAACACGTCCAAAACACCCCAAAAATAAACAGGATCATGCCAAAAAATAGAAGAAAACCCCAAATACCATAGATCGACCCCAAAGACACCCTAAACCTACCTGATGTTCTCCAAAACCCACAATTTACACTTTTTCACCATGATGATGAACAAGAACCAAACTAAAACCCAAAGGAGAACCCAGAACACGTCAAAAACACAACTAAATAAAACGAGATAACCCCCAAAACTGAAAGAAAATCCCCCAAAACCATAGATACACGCCAAAACGACCCTAAACCTACCTGATGTTCTCCAAAACCCACAATTTACCCTTTTCCAACACGATGACCAACGAGAACCCAACAAAACTAAACAGAGACCCCAAAAAACGTCAAAAACACCCCAAACAAGAACGGCATCACCCCCAAAACTGGAAGAAAACCCCAAATACCATAGATCCACCCCAAGGACACCCTAAACCTACCTGATGTTCTCCTAATCCCAAAGCACACTCCCAACCAACATAAAACGCATTAGGAACTCAACGAAACACAACGGAAACCCCAAAACACTTCAAAATCACACGAAGAAAGGAGAGGATCACTCTCCAAAATAGAAGAAAACCCCAAATACCATGAATCCACGCGAAAAGTCCCCCTAAACCTACCTGAAGTTCTCCAAAACCCACAATTTACCCTTTTACAACACGATGACCATGGAAAACCAAATGAAACACAACGGAGACCCCAAAACACGTCAAAAATAACACAAAAAGTCCAGGATCATCCCCCCCCCCCCCTCCAAAAAAAAAAAAACTGATTACCATATATCCACCCCAAAACCACCCTAAACCTACCTGATATTCTACAAAACCCACAATTTACCCTTTTCCAACACGATGACCAACGAGAACCCAACAAAACCAAACAGAGACCCCAAAAACATTAAAAAACACCCCAAACAAAAATGGCATCACCCCCAAAACTCGAAGAAAATCCGCCAAAACCATAGATCCACCCCAAAACCACCCAACACCTACTTGATGTTCTCCAAAACCCACAATTTACACTTTTCCAACACGATGACCAACGAGAACCCAACAAAACCCAACAGAGACCCCAAAAAACGTCAAAACCACCCCAAACAAGAACGGCATCACCCCCAAAACTGGAAGAAAATACGCCAAAACCATAGATCCACCCCAAAACCACCCGAAACCTACCTGATGTTCTCCAAAACCCACAATTTACCCTTTTCCACCATAATGACCAACGAGAACCCAACAAAACCAAACAGAGACCCCAAAACACGTCAAAAACAACACAAAAAAGAACAGGATCACGCCAAAAAATAGAAGAAAACCCCAAATAACATAGATCCACCCCAAAACCACCCTAAACCTTCCTGATGTTCTCCAAAACCCACAATTTACCCTTTTCCAACACGATGACCAACGAGAACCCAACAAAACCCAACAGAGACCCCAAAAAACGTCAAAAACACCCCAAACAAGAACGGTATCACCCCCAAAATTGGAAGAAAATCCGCCAAAACCATAGATCCACACCAAAACCAACCTAAACCTACCTGATATTCTACAAAACCCACAATTTACAATTTTCCACCATGATGACCAACGAGAACCCAACAAAACCAAACAGAGACCCCAAAAACATTGAAAAACACCCCAAACAAAAATGGCATCACCCCCAAAACTGGAAGAAAATCCGCCAAAACCATAGATCCACCCCAAAACCACCCTAAACCTTCCTGATGTTCTCCAAAACCCACAATTTACCCTTTTCCAACACGATGACCAACGAGAACCCAACAAAACCCAACAGAGAACCCAAAAAACGTCAAAAACACCCCAAACAAGAACGGCATCACCCCCAAAACTGGAAGAAAATCCCCCAAAACCATAGATCCACACCAAAACCACCCGAAACCTACCTGATGTTCTCCAAAACCCACAATTTACCCTTTTCCAACACGATGACCAACGAGAACCCAACAAAACTAAACAGAGACCCCAAAAAACGTCAAAAACACCCCAAACAAGAACGGCATCACCCCCAAAACTCGAAGAAAATCCGCCAAAACCATAGATCCACACCAAAATCAACCTAAACCTATCTGATGTTCTCCAAAGCCACAATCCACTCCTATTTAACATAATGACAAACAAGAACACAACAAAATCTAATGGAGACCCCAAAACACGTCAAAAACACCCCAACAAATATCGGCATCACCCCCAAAACTGGAAGAAAATCCCCCAAAACCATAGATCCACCCCAAAACCACCCTAAACCTATCTGATGTTCTCCAAAACCCACACTCCACTCCTATTTAATATAATGACCAACGAGAAACCAACAAAACCCAACAGAGACCCCAAAACACGTCAAAAACACCCCAAACAAGAACGGCATCACCCCCAAAACTGGAAGAAAATCCACCAAAACCAAAGATCCACCCCAAAACCACCCTAAACCTACCTGATGTTCTCCAAAACCCACAATTTAACCTTTTACAACACGATGATCAACGAGAACACAACCAAACCTAACAGAGACCCCAAAACACGTCAAAAACAACACAAAAAGTCCAGGATCATCCCCCCACCCTCAAAAAAAAAAAAAAAAAACAAAAAAAAACCTGAGTACCATATATCCACCCCAAAACCACCCTAAACCTACCTGATATTTTACAAAACGCACAATTTACATTTTTCCAACATGATGACCAACGAGAAGCCAACAAAACCAAACAGAGACCCCAAAAACCTTAAAAAACACCCCAAACAAAAATGGCATCACCCCCAAAACTGGAAGAAAATCCCCCAAAACCATAGATCCACCCCAAAACCACCCAACATCTACCTGATGTTCTCCAAAACCCACAATTTGCCCTTTTCCAACACGATGACCAACGAGAACCCAACAAAACCCAACAGAGACCCCAAAAAACGTCAAAAACACCCCAAACAAGAACGGCATCACCCCCAAACCTCGAAGAAAATCCCCCAAAACCATAGATCCACCCCAAAACCACCCTACACCTACCTGATGTTCTCCAAAACCCACAATCCACACCTATTTAACATAATGACAAACAAGAACACAACGAAACCTAATGGAGACCCCAAAACACGTCAAAACACCCCAACAAATATCGGCATCACCCCCAAAACTGGAAGAAAATCCGCCAAAACCATAGATCCACCCCAAAACCACACTAAACCTACCTGATCTTCTCCAAAACCCACAATTTACACTTTTCCAACACGATGACCAACGAGAACCCAACAAAACCCAACAGAGACCCCAAAAAACGTCAAAAACACCCCAAACAAGAACGGCATCACCCCCAAAACTGGAAGAAAATCCCCCAAAACCATAGATCCACCCCAAAACCACCCTAAACCTACCTGATCTTCTCCAAAACCCACAATCCACACCTATTTAACATAATGACAAACAAGAACACAACAAAACCTAATGGAGACCACAAAACACGTCAAAAACACCCCAAAAAATATCGGCATCACCCCCAAAACTGGAAGAAAATACGCCAAAACCATAGATCCACCCCAAAACCACCCTAAACCTACCTGATCTTCTCCAAAACCCACAATCCACTCCTATTTAACATAATGACCAACAAGAACACAACAAAACCTAATGGAGACCCCAAAACACGTCAAAAACACCCCAACAAATATCGGCATCAACCCAAAACTGGAAGAAAATCCGCCAAAACCATAGATCCACCCCAAAACCACCCGAAACCTACCTGATGTTCTCCAAAACCCACAATTTGCCCTTTTCCAACACGATGACCAACGAGAACCCAACAAAACCCAACAGAGACCCCAAAAAACGTCAAAAACACCCCAATCAAGAACGGCATCACCCCCAAACCTCGAAGAAAATCCCCCAAAACCATAGATCCCACCCCAAAACCACCCTACACCTACCTGATGTTCTCCAAAACCCACAATCCACACCTATTTAACATAATGACAAACAAGAACACAACGAAACCTAATGGAGACCCCAAAACACGTCAAAAACACCCCAACAAATATCGGCATCACCCCCAAAACTGGAAGAAAATCCCCCAAAACCATAGATCCACCCCAAAACCACCCGAAACCTACCTGATCTTCTCCAAAACCCACAATTTACACTTTTCCAACACGATGACCAACGAGAACCCAACAAAACCCAACAGAGACCCCAAAAAACGTCAAAAACACCCCAAACAAGAACGGCATCACCCCCAAAACTCGAAGAAAATCCCCCAAAACCATAGATCCACCCCAAAACCACCCTAAACCTACCTGATCTTCTCCAAAACCCACAATCCACACCTATTTAACATAATGACAAACAAGAACACAACAAAACCTAATGGAGACCACAAAACACGTCAAAAACACCCCAAAAAATATCGGCATCACCCCCAAAACTCGAAGAAAATACGCCAAAACCATAGATCCACCCCAAAACCACCCTAAACCTACCTGATGTTCTCCAAAACCCACAATCCACTCCTATTTAACATAATGACCAACAAGAACACAACAAAACCTAATGGAGACCCCAAAACACGTCAAAAACACCCCAACAAATATCGGCATCACCCCCAAAACTGGAAGAAAACCCCAAATACCATAGATCCACCCCAAGGACACCCTAAACCTACCTGATGTTCTCCTAATCCCAAAGCATACTCCCAACCAACATAAAACGCATTAGGAACTCAACGAAACGCAACGGAAACCCCAAAACACTTCAAAATCACACGAAGAAAGGAGAGGATCACTCTCCAAAATAGAAGAAAACCCCAAATACCATGAATCCACGCGAAAAGTCCCCCTAAACCTACCTGAAGTTCTCCAAAACCCACAATTTGCCCTTTTCCAACACGATGACCATGGAAAACCAAATGAAACACAACGGAGACCCCAAAACACGTCAAAAACAACACAAAAAGATCATCACCCCCCCCAAAAAAAAAAAAAAAAAAAAAACTGATTACCATATATCCAACCCAAAACCACCCTAAACCTACCTGATATTCTACAAAACCCACAATTTACACTTTTCCACCATGATGACCAACGAGAACCCAACAAAACCAAACAGAGACCCCAAAAACCTTAAAAAACACCCCAAACAAAAATGGCATCACCCCCAAAACTGGAAGAAAATCCCCCAAAACCATAGATCCACCCCAAAACCACCCGAAACCTACCTGATGTTCTCCAAAACCCACAATTTACACTTTTCCAACACGATGACCAATGAGAACCCAACAAAAACCAACAGAGACCCCAAAAACGTCAAAAACACCCCAAACAAGAACGGCATCACCCCCAAAACTGGAAGAAAATCCACCAAAACCATAGATCCACACCAAAACCACCCTAAACCTACCTGATCTTCTCCAAAACCCACAATCCACTCCTATTTAACATAATGACAAACAAGAACCCAACAAAACCTAATGGAGACCCCAAAACACGTCAAAAACACCCCAACAAATATCGGCATCACCCCCAAAACTGGAAGAAAATACGCCAAAACCATAGATCCACCCCAAAACCACCCGAAACCTACCTGATGTTCTCCAAAACCCACAATCCACTCCTATTTAACATAATGACAAACAAGAACACAACAAAACCTAATGGAGACCCCAAAACACGTCAAAAACACCCCAACAAATATCGGCATCAACCCAAAACTGGAAGAAAATCCGCCAAAACCATAGATCCACCCCAAAACCACCCGAAACCTACCTGATGTTCTCCAAAACCCACAATTTGCCCTTTTCCAACACGATGACCAACGAGAACCCAACAAAACCCAACAGAGACCCCAAAAAACGTCAAAAACACCCCAAACAAGAACGGCATCACCCCCAAACCTCGAAGAAAATCCGCCAAAACCATAGATCCACCCCAAAACCACCCGAAACCTACCTGATGTTCTCCAAAACCCACAATCCACACCTATTTAACATAATGACAAACAAGAACACAACGAAACCTAATGGAGACCCCAAAACACGTCAAAAACACCCCAACAAATATCGGCATCACCCCCAAAACTGGAAGAAAATCCGCCAAAACCATAGATCCACCCCAAAACCACCCGAAACCTACCTGATGTTCTCCAAAACCCACAATCCACACCTATTTAACATAATGACAAACAAGAACCCAACAAAACCTAATGGAGACCCCAAAACACGACAAAAACACACCAAACAAGAACGGCATCACCCCCAAACCTCGAAGAAAATCCGCCAAAACCATAGATCCACCCCAAAACCACCCGAAACCTACCTGATGTTCTCCAAAACCCACAATCCACACCTATTTAACATAATGACAAACAAGAACACAACGAAACCTAATGGAGACCCCAAAACACGTCAAAAACACCCCAACAAATATCGGCATCACCCCCAAAACTGGAAGAAAATCCGCCAAAACCATAGATCCACCCCAAAACCACCCTAAACCTACCTGATCTTCTCCAAAACCCACAATTTACACTTTTCCAACACGATGACCAACGAGAACCCAACAAAACCCAACAGAGACCCCAAAAAACGTCAAAAACACCCCAAAAAATATCGGCATCACCCCCAAACCTCGAAGAAAATCCGCCAAAACCATAGATCCACCCAAAACCACCCGAAACCTACCTGATGTTCTCCAAAACCCACAATCCACTCCTATTTAACATAATGACAAACAAGAACCCAACAAAACCTAATGGAGACCCCAAAACACGTCAAAAACACCCCAAAAAATATCGGCATCACCCCCAAAACTGGAAGAAAACCCCAAATACCATAGATCCGCCCCAAGGACACCCTAAACCTACCTGATGTTCTCCTAATCCCAAAGCACACTCCCAACCAACATAAAACGCATTAGGAACTCAACGAAACGCAACGGAAACCCCAAAACACTTCAAAATCACACGAAGAAAGGAGAGGATCACTCTCCAAAATAGAAGAAAACCCCAAATACCATGAATCCATGCGAAAAGTCCCCCTAAACCTACCTGAAGTTCTCCAAAACCCACAATTTACCCTTTTACAACACGATGACCATGGAAAACCAAATGAAACACAACGGAGACCCCAAAACACGTCAAAAACAACACAAAAAGATCATCACCCCCCCCAAAAAAAAAAAAAAAAAACTGATTACCATATATCCACCCCAAAACCACCCTAAACCTACCTGATATTCTACAAAACCCACAATTTACACTTTTCCACCATGATGACCAACGAGAACCCAACAAAACCAAACAGAGACCCCAAAAACCTTAAAAAACACCCCAAACAAAAATGGCATCACCCCCAAAACTGGAAGAAAATCCGCCAAAACCATAGATCCACCCCAAAACCACCCGAAACCTACCTGATGTTCTCCAAAACCCACAATTTACACTTTTCCAACACGATGACCAATGAGAACCCAACAAAACCCAACAGAGACCCCAAAAAACGTCAAAAACACCCCAAACAAGAACGGCATCACCCCCAAAACTGGAAGAAAATCCCCCAAAACCATAGATCCACACCAAAACCACCCTAAACCTACCTGATCTTCTCCAAAACCCACAATCCACTCCTATTTAACATAATGACAAACAAGAACCCAACAAAACCTAATGGAGACCCCAAAACACGTCAAAAACACCCCAACAAATATCGGCATCACCCCCAAAACTGGAAGAAAATCCCCCAAAACCATAGATCCACCCCAAAACCACCCGAAACCTACCTGATCTTCTCCAAAACCCACAATCCACTCCTATTTAACATAATGACAAACAAGAACACAACAAAACCTAATGGAGACCCCAAAACACGTCAAAAACACCCCAACAAATATCGGCATCAACCCAAAACTGGAAGAAAATCCGCCAAAACCATAGATCCACCCCAAAACCACCCGAAACCTACCTGATGTTCTCCAAAACCCACAATTTGCCCTTTTCCAACACGATGACCAACGAGAACCCAACAAAACCCAACAGAGACCCCAAAAAACGTCAAAAACACCCCAAACAAGAACGGCATCACCCCCAAACCTCGAAGAAAATCCGCCAAAACCATAGATCCACCCCAAAACCACCCGAAACCTACCTGATGTTCTCCAAAACCCACAATCCACACCTATTTAACATAATGACAAACAAGAACACAACAAAACCTAATGGAGACCCCAAAACACGTCAAAAACACCCCAACAAATATCGGCATCACCCCCAAAACTGGAAGAAAACCCCAAATACCATAGATCCACCCCAAAACTACCCTAAACCTACCTGATGTTCTCCTAATCCCAAAGCACACTCCCAACCAACATAAAACGCATTAGGAACTCAACGAAACCCAACGGAAACCCCAAAACACTTCAAAATCACACAAAGAAAGGAGAGGATCACTCTCCAAAATAGAAGAAAACCCCAAATACCATGAATCCACGCGAAAAGTCCCCCTAAACCTACCTGAAGTTCTCCAAAACCCACAATTTACCCTTTTACAACACGATGACCATGGAAAACCAAATGAAACACAACGGAGACCCCAAAACACGTCAAAAACAACACAAAAAGTCCAGGATCATCCCCCCCCCCAAAAAAAAAAAAAAAAAAACAAACTGATTACCATATATCCACCCCAAAACCACCCTAAACCTACCTGATTTTCTACAAAACCTACAATTTACACTTTTCCACCATGATGACCAACGAGAACCCAACAAAACCAAACAGAGACCCCAAAAACCTTAAAAAACACCCCAAACAAAATGGCATCACCCCCAAAACTGGAAGAAAATCCGCCAAAACCATAGATCCACCCCAAAACCACCCGAAACCTACCTGATCTTCTCCAAAACCCACAATTTACACTTTTCCAACACGATGACCAACGAGAACCCAACAAAACCCAACAGAGACCCCAAAAAACGTCAAAAACACCCCAAACAAGAACGGCATCACCCCCAAAACTCGAAGAAAATCCCCCAAAACCATAGATCCACCCCAAAACCACCCGAAACCTACCTGATCTTCTCCAAAACCCACAATCCACACCTATTTAACATAATGACAAACAAGAACACAACAAAACCTAATGGAGACCACAAAACACGTCAAAAACACCCCCAAAAAATATCGGCATCACCCCCAAAACTGGAAGAAAATCCGCCAAAACCATAGATCCACCCCAAAACCACCCGAAACCTACCTGATGTTCTCCAAAACCCACAATCCACTCCTATTTAACATAATGACAAACAAGAACCCAACAAAACCTAATGGAGACCCCAAAACACGTCAAAAACACCCCAAAAAATATCGGCATCACCCCCAAAACTGGAAGAAAACCCCAAATACCATAGATCCACCCCAAGGACACCCTAAACCTACCTGATGTTCTCCTAATCCCAAAGCACACTCCCAACCAACATAAAACGCATTAGGAACTCAACGAAACGCAACGGAAGGAAACCCCAAAACACTTCAAAATCACACAAAGAAAGGAGAGGATCACTCTCCAAAATAGAAGAAAACCCCAAATACCATGAATCCACGCGAAAAGTCCCCCTAAACCTACCTGAAGTTCTCCAAAACCCACAATTTACCCTTTTACAACACGATGACCATGGAAAACCAAATGAAACACAACGGAGACCCCAAAACACGTCAAAAACAACACAAAAAGTCCAGGATCATCCCCCACCCCAAAAAAAAAAAAAAAAAAACAAAACTGAGTACCATATATCCACCCCAAAACCACACTAAACCTAACTGATGTTCTCCAAAACCCACAATTTACACTTTGCCATCACGATGACCAACGAGAACCCAACAAAACCCAACAGAGACCCCAAAAAACGTCAAAAACAACCCAAACAAGAACGGCATCACCCCCAAAACTGGAAGAAATCCGCCAAAACCATAGATCCACCCCAAAACCACCCGAAACCTACCTGATCTTCTCCAAAACCCACAATCCACTCCTATTTAACATAAAGACAAACAAGAACACAACAAAACCTAATGGAGACCCCAAAACACGTCAAAACACCCCAACAAATATCGACATCAACCAAAACTGGAAGAAAATACGCCAAAACCATAGATCCACACCAAAACCACCCTAAACCTACCTGATGTTCTCCAAAACCCACAATTTACACTTTCCAACACGATGACCAACGAGAACCCAACAAAACCCAACAGAGACCCAAAAACCTTCAAAAACACGCCAAACAAAAATGGCATCACCCCCAAAACTGGAAGAAAATCCCCCAAAACCATAGATCCACCCCAAAACCACCCTACACCTACCTGATGTTCTCCAAAACCCACAATTTACCCTTTTCCAACACGATGACCAACGAGAACCCAACAAAACCCAACAGAGACCCCAAAAAACGTCAAAAACACCCCAAACAAGAACGGCATCACCCCCAAAATTGTAAGAAAATCCGCCAAAACCATAGATCCACCCCAAAACCACCCGAAACCTACCTGATGTTCTCCAAAACCCACAATCCACTCCTATTTAACATAATGACCAACAAGAACACAACAAAACCCAACGGAGACCCCAAAACACGTCCAAAACACCCCAAAAAATATCGGCATCACCCCCAAAACTGGAAGAAAATACGCCAAAACCATAGATCCACCCCAAAACCACCCGAAACCTACCTGATGTTCTCCAAAACCCACAATTTACACTTTTCCACCATAATGACCAACGAGAACCCAACAAAACCAAACAGAGACCCCAAAACACGTCAAAAACAACACAAAAAAGAACAGGATCACGCCAAAAAATAGAAGAAAACCCCAAATACCATAGATCCACCCCAAAACCACCCTAAACCTTCCTGATGTTCTCCAAAACCCACAATTTACCCTTTTCCAACACGATGACCAACGAGAACACAACAAAACCCAACAGAGACCCCAAAACACGTCAAAAACACCCCAAACAAGAACGGTATCACCCCCAAAATTGGAAAGAAAATCCGCCAAAACCATAGATCCACACCAAAACCACCCTAAACCTACCTGATATTCTACAAAACCCACAATTTACACTTTTCCACCATGATGACCAACGAGAACCCAACAAAGCCAAACAGAGACCCCAAAAACATTAAAAAACACCCCAAACAAAAATGGCATCACCCCCAAAACTGGAAGAAAATCCGCCAAAACCATAGATCCACCCCAAAACCAACCTAAACCTTCCTGATGTTTTCCAAAAGCCACGATTTACCCTTTTACAACACGATGACCAACGAGAACTCAACAAAACACAACAGAGACCCCAAAACACGTCAAAAACAACACAAAAAAAGAACAGGATCACGCCAAAAAAGAGAAGAAAACCCCAAATACCATAGATCGACCCCAAAGACACCCTAAACCTACCTGATGTTCTCCAAAACCCACAATTTACACTTTTTCACCATGATGACAAACAAGAACCAAACTAAAACCCAAAGGAGAACCCAGAACACGTCAAAAACACAACTAAATAAAACGAGATAACCCCCAAAACTGAAAGAAAATCCCCCAAAACCATAGATACACGCCAAAACAACCCTAAACCCACCTGATGTTCTCCAAAACCCACAATCCACACCTATTTAACATAATGACCAACGAGAACCCAACAAAACCCAACGGAGACCCCAAAACACGTTAAAAACACCCCAAAAAAAGAACGGCATCACCCCCAAAACTGGAAGAAAACCCCAAATACCATAGATCCACCCCAAGGACACCCTAAACCTACCTGATGTTCTCCTAATCCCAAAGCACACTCCCAACCAACATAAAACGCATTAGGAACTCAACGAAACGCAACGGAAAACCCCAAAACACTTCAAAATCACACGAAGAAAGGAGAGGATCACTCTCCAAAATAGAAGAAAACCCCAAATACCATGAATCCACGCGAAAAGTCCCCCTAAACCTACCTGAAGTTCTCCAAAACCCACAATTTACCCTTTTACAACACGATGACCATGGAAAACCAAATGAAACACAACGGAGACCCCAAAACACGTCAAAAACAACACAAAAAGTCCAGGATAATCCCCCCCCCCCCCCCCAAAAAAAAAAAAATACTGAGTACCATATATCCACCCAAAAAACCACCCTAAACCTACCTGATATTCTACAAAACCCACAATTTACACTTTTCCACCATGATGACCAACGAGAACCCAACAAAACCAAACAGAGACCCCAAAAACCTTAAAAAACACCCCAAACAAAAATGGCATCACCCCCAAAACTGGAAGAAAATCCCCCAAAACCATAGATCCACCCCAAAACCACCCGAAACCTACCTGATCTTCTCCAAAACCCACAATTTACCCTTTTCCAACACGATGACCAATGAGAACCCAACAAAACCCAACAGAGACCCCAAAAAACGTCAAAAACACCCCAAACAAGAACGGCATCACCCCCAAAACTCGAAGAAAATCCGCCAAAACCATAGATCCACCCCAAAACCACCCGAAACCTACCTGATGTTCTCCAAAACCCACAATCCACTCCTATTTAACATAATGACAAACAAGAACACAACAAAACCTAATGGAGACCCCAAAACACGTCAAAAACACCCCAACAAATATCAGCATCACCCCCAAAACTGGAAGAAAATCCCCCAAAACCATAGATCCACCCCAAAACCACCCTAAACCTACCTGATGTTCTCCAAAACCCACACTCCACTCCTATTTAACATAATGACCAACGAGAAACCAACAAAACCCAACAGAGACCCCAAAACACGTCAAAAACACCCAAAACAAGAACGGCATCACCCCCAAAACTGGAAGAAAATCCACCAAAACCAAAGATCCACCCCAAAACCACCCTAAACCTACCTGATGTTCTCCAAAACCCACAATTTACCCTTTTACAACATGATGACCAACGAGAACACAACCAAACCCAACAGAGACCCCAAAACACGTCAAAAACAACACAAAAAGTCAAGGATCATCCCCCCCCCCTCAAAAAAAAAAAAAAAAAAAAAAACTGAGTACCATATATCCACCCCAAAACCACCCGAAACCTACCTGATGTTCTCCAAAACCCACAATTTACACTTTTCCTACACGATGACCAACGAGAACCCAACAAAACCCAACAGAGACCCCAAAAAACGTCAAAAACACCCCAAACAAGAACGGCATCACCACCAAAACTCGAAGAAAATCCCCCAAAACCATAGATCCACCCCAAAACCACCCTAAACCTACCTGATCTTCTCCAAAACCCACAATCCACTCCTATTTAACATAATGACAAACAAGAACACAACAAAACCTAATGGAGACCCCAAAACACGTCAAAAACACCCCAAACAAGAACGGCATCACCCCCAAAACTGGAAGAAAATCCGCCAAAACCATAGATCCACCCCAAAACCACCCGAAACCTACCTGATCTTCTCCAAAACCCACAATCCACTCCTATTTAACATAATGACAAACAAGAACACAACAAAACCTAATGGAGACCCCAAAACACGTCAAAAACACCCCAACAAATATCGGCATCAACCCAAAACTGGAAGAAAATCCCCCAAAACCATAGATCCACCCCAAAACCACCCGAAACCTACCTGATGTTCTCCAAAACCCACAATTTGCCCTTTTCCAACACGATGACCAACGAGAACCCAACAAAACCCAACAGAGACCCCAAAAAACGTCAAAAACACCCCAAACAAGAACGGCATCACCACCAAACCTCGAAGAAAATCCGCCAAAACCATAGATCCACCCCAAAACCACCCGAAACCTACCTGATGTTCTCCAAAACCCACAATCCACACCTATTAAACATAATGACAAACAAGAACCCAACAAAACCTAATGGAGACCCCAAAACACGTCAAAAACACCCCAACAAATATCGGCATCACCCCCAAAACTGGAAGAAAACCCCAAATACCATAGATCCACCCCAAAACTACCCTAAACCTACCTGATGTTCTCCTAATCCCAAAGCACACTCCCAACCAACATAAAACGCATTAGGAACTCAACGAAACGCAACGGAAACCCCAAAACACTTCAAAATCACACAAAGAAAGGAGAGGATCACTCTCCAAAATAGAAGAAAACGCCAAATACCATGAATCCACGCGAAAAGTCCCCCTAAACCTACCTGAAGTTCTCCAAAACCCACAATTTACCCTTTTACAACACGATGACCATGGAAAACCAAATGAAACACAACGGAGACCCCAAAACACGTCAAAAACAACACAAAAAGTCCAGGATCATCCCCCCCCCCCAAAAAAAAAAAAAAAAAAAAAACTGATTACCATATATCCACCCCAAAACCACCCTAAACCTACCTGATATTCTACAAAACCCACAATTTACACTTTTCCACCATGATGACCAACGAGAACCCAACAAAACCAAACAGAGACCCCAAAAAACGTCAAAAACACCCCAAACAAGAACGGCATCACCCCCAAAACTCGAAGAAAATCCGCCAAAACCATAGATCCACCCCAAAACCACCCGAAACCTACCTGATCTTCTCCAAAACCCACAATCCACTCCTATTTAACATAATGACAAACAAGAACACAACAAAACCTAATGGAGACCCCAAAACACGTCAAAAACACCCCAAACAAAAATGGCATCACCCCCAAAACTGGAAGAAAATCCCCCAAAACCATAGATCCACCCCAAAACCACCCGAAACCTACCTGATGTTCTCCAAAACCCACAATTTACCCTTTTCCAAAACGATGACCAACGAGAACCCAACAAAACCCAACAGAGACCCCAAAAAACGTCAAAAACAACACAAAAAGTCCAGGATCATCCCCCCCCCCAAAAAAAAAAAAACAAAAAAACAAACTGATTACCATATATCCACCCCAAAACCACCCTAAACCTACCTGATTTTCTACAAAACCCACAATTTACACTTTTCCACCATGATGACCAACGAGAACCCAACAAAACCCAACAGAGACCCCAAAAAACGTCAAAAACACCCCAAACAAAAATGGCATCACCCCCAAAACTGGAAGAAAATCCGCCAAAACCATAGATCCACCCCAAAACCACCCGAAACCTACCTGATCTTCTCCAAAACCCACAATTTACCCTTTTCCAACACGATGACCAACGAGAACCCAACAAAAGCCAACAGAGACCCCAAAAAACGTCAAAAACACCCCAAACAAGAACGGCATCACCCCCAAAACTCGAAGAAAATCCCCCAAAACCATAGATCCACCCCAAAACCACACGAAACCTACCTGATCTTCTCCAAAACCCACAATCCACACCTATTTAACATAATGACAAACAAGAACACAACAAAACCTAATGGAGACCACAAAACACGTCAAAAACACCCCAAAAAATATCGGCATCACCCCCAAAACTGGAAGAAAATCCGCCAAAACCATAGATCCACCCCAAAACCACCCGAAACCTACCTGATGTTCTCCAAAACCCACAATCCACTCCTATTTAACATAATGACAAACAAGAACCCAACAAAACCTAATGGAGACCCCAAAACACGTCAAAAACACCCCAACAAATATCGGCATCACCCCCAAAACTGGAAGAAAACCCCAAATACCATAGATCCACCCCAAGGACACCCTAAACCTACCTGATGTTCTCCTAATCCCAAAGCACACTCCCAACCAACATAAAACGTATTAGGAACTCAACGAAACGCAACGGAAACCCCAAAACACTTCAAAATCACACAAAGAAAGGAGAGGATCACTCTCCAAAATAGAAGAAAACGCCAAATACCATGAATCCACGCGAAAAGTCCCCCTAAACCTACCTGAAGTTCTCCAAAACCCACAATTTACCCTTTTACAACACGATGACCATGGAAAACCAAATGAAACACAACGGAGACCCCAAAACACGTCAAAAACAACACAAAAAGTCCAGGATCATCCCCCCCCCCCAAAAAAAAAAAAAAAAAAAAAACTGATTACCATATATCCACCCCAAAACCACCCTAAACCTACCTGATATTCTACAAAACCCACAATTTACACTTTTCCACCATGATGACCAACGAGAACCCAACAAAACCAAACAGAGACCCCAAAAAACGTCAAAAACACCCCAAACAAGAACGGCATCACCCCCAAAACTCGAAGAAAATCCGCCAAAACCATAGATCCACCCCAAAACCACCCGAAACCTACCTGATCTTCTCCAAAACCCACAATCCACTCCTATTTAACATAATGACAAACAAGATCCCAACAAAACCTAATGGAGACCCCAAAACACGTCAAAAACACCCCAAACAAAAATGGCATCACCCCCAAAACTGGAAGAAAATCCCCCAAAACCATAGATCCACCACAAAACCACCCGAAACCTACCTGATGTTCTCCAAAACCCACAATTTACCCTTTTCCAACACGATGACCAATGAGAACCCAACAAAACCCAACAGAGACCCCAAAAAACGTCAAAAACACCCCAAACAAGAACGGCATCACCCCCAAAACTCGAAGAAAATCCGCCAAAACCATAGATCCACCCCAAAACCACCCGAAACCTACCTGATGTTCTCCAAAACCCACAATCCACTCCTATTTAACATAATGACAAACAAGAACACAACAAAATCTAATGGAGACCCCAAAACACGTCAAAAACACCCCAACAAATATCGGCATCACCCCCAAAACTGGAAGAAAATCCCCCAAAACCATAGATCCACCCCAAAACCACCCTAAACCTACCTGATGTTCTCCAAAACCCACACTCCACTCCTATTTAACATAATGACCAACGAGAAACCAACAAAACCCAACAGAGACCCCAAAACACGTCAAAAACACCCCAAACAAGAACGGCATCACCCCCAAAACTGGAAGAAAATCCACCAAAACCAAAGATCCACCCCAAAACCACCCTAAACCTACCTGATCTTCTCCAAAACCCACAATTTACCCTTTTACAACATGATGACCAACGAGAACACAACCAAACCCAACAGAGACCCCAAAACACGTCAAAAACAACACAAAAAGTCCAGGATCATCCCCCCCCCCTCAAAAAAAAAAAAAAAAAAAAAAACTGAGTACCATATATCCACCCCAAAACCACCCGAAACCTACCTGATGTTCTCCAAAACCCACAATTTACACTTTTCCTACACGATGACCAACGAGAACCCAACAAAACCCAACAGAGACCCCAAAAAACGTCAAAAACACCCCAAACAAGAACGGCATCACCACCAAAACTCGAAGAAAATCCCCCAAAACCATAGATCCACCCCAAAACCACCCTAAACCTACCTGATCTTCTCCAAAACCCACAATCCACTCCTATTTAACATAATGACAAACAAGAACACAACAAAACCTAATGGAGACCCCAAAACACGTCAAAAACACCCCAAACAAGAACGGCATCACCCCCAAAACTGGAAGAAAATCCGCCAAAACCATAGATCCACCCCAAAATCACCCGAAACCTACCTGATCTTCTCCAAAACCCACAATCCACTCCTATTTAACATAATGACAAACAAGAACACAACAAAACCTAATGGAGACCCCAAAACACGTCAAAAACACCCCAACAAATATCGGCATCAACCCAAAACTGGAAGAAAATCCCCCAAAACCATAGATCCACCCCAAAACCACCCGAAACCTACCTGATGTTCTCCAAAACCCACAATTTGCCCTTTTCCAACACGATGACCAACGAGAACCCAACAAAACCCAACAGAGACCCCAAAAAACGTCAAAAACACCCCAAACAAGAACGGCATCACCACCAAACCTCGAAGAAAATCCGCCAAAACCATAGATCCACCCCAAAACCACCCGAAACCTACCTGATGTTCTCCAAAACCCACAATCCACACCTATTTAACATAATGACAAACAAGAACACAACGAAACCTAATGGAGACCCCAAAACACGTCAAAAACACCCCAAAAAATATCGGCATCACCCCCAAAACTGGAAGAAAACCCCAAATACCATAGATCCACCCCAAAACTACCCTAAACCTACCTGATGTTCTCCTAATCCCAAAGCACACTCCCAACCAACATAAAACGCATTAGGAACTCAACGAAACGCAACGGAAACCCCAAAACACTTCAAAATCACACGAAGAAAGGAGAGGATCACTCTCCAAAATAGAAGAAAACCCCAAATACCATGAATCCACGCGAAAAGTCCCCTAAACCTACCTGAAGTTCTCCAAAACCCACAATTTACCCTTTTACAACACGATGACCATGGAAAACAAAATGAAACACAACGGAGACCCCAAAACACGTCAAAAACAACACAAAAAGTCCAGGATCATCCCCCCCCCCAAAAAAAAAAAAAAAAAAAAAAACTGATTACAATATATCCACCCCAAAACCACCCTAAACCTACCTGATATTCTACAAAACCCACAATTTACACTTTTCCACCATGATGACCAACGAGAACCCAACAAAACCAAACAGAGACCCCAAAAAACGTCAAAAACACCCCAAACAAGAACGGCATCACCCCCAAAACTCGAAGAAAATCCGCCAAAACCATAGATCCACCCCAAAACCACCCGAAACCTACCTGATCTTCTCCAAAACCCACAATCCACTCCTAAATAACATAATGACAAACAAGAACACAACAAAACCTAATGGAGACCCCAAAACACGTCAAAAACACCCCAAACAAAAATGGCATCACCCCCAAAACTGGAAGAAAATCCCCCAAAACCATAGATCCACCCCAAAACCACCCGAAACCTACCTGATGTTCTCCAAAACCCACAATTTACACTTTTCCAACACGATGACCAATGAGAACCCAACAAAACCCAACAGAGACCCCAAAACACGTCAAAAACACCCCAAACAAGAACGGCATCACCCCCAAAACTCGAAGAAAATCCGCCAAAACCATAGATCCACCCCAAAACCACCCGAAACCTACCTGATCTTCTCCAAAACCCACAATCCACTCCTATTTAACATAATGACAAACAAGAACACAACAAAACCTAATGGAGACCCCAAAACACGTCAAAAACACCCTAAACAAGAACGGCATCACCCCCAAAACTCGAAGAAAATCCGCCAAAACCATAGATCCATCCCAAAACCACCCGAAACCTACCTGATCTTCTCCAAAACCCACAATCCACTCCTATTTAACATAATGACAAACAAGAACACAACAAAACCTAATGGAGACCCCAAAACACGTCAAAAACACCCCAACAAATATCGGCATCAACCCAAAACTGGAAGAAAATACGCCAAAACAATAGATCCACCCCAAAACCACCCTAAACCTACCTGATGTTCTCCAAAACCCACAATTTGCCCTTTTCCAACACGATGACCAACGAGAACCCAACAAAACCCAACAGAGACCCCAAAAAACGTCAAAAACACCCCAAACAAGAACGGCATCACCCCCAAACCTCGAAGAAAATCCGCCAAAATCATAGATCCACCCCAAAACCACCCGAAACCTACCTGATGTTCTCCAAAATCCACAATCCCAAACAAAACACCCCAAACACCCCAAACACCCCAAACACCCCAAACAAAAATGGCATCACCCCCAAAACTGGAAGAAAATCCCCAAAACCATAGATCCACCTCAAAACCACCCGAAATCTACCTGATGTTCTCCAAAACCCACAATTTACACTTTTCCAACACGATGACCAATGAGAGCCCAACAAAACCCAACAGAGACCCCAAAAAACGTCAAAAACACCCCAAACAAGAACGGCATCACCCCCAAAACTCGAAGAAAATCCGCCAAAACCATAGATCCACCCCAAAACCACCCGAAACCTACCTGATCTTCTCCAAAACCCACAATCCACTCCTATTTAACATAATGACAAACAAGAACACAACAAAACCTAATGGAGACCCCAAAACACGTCAAAACACCCCAACAAATATCGGCATCACCCCCAAAACTGGAAGAAAATCCCCCAAAACCATAGATCCACCCCAAAACCACCCGAAACCTACCTGATCTTCTCCAAAACCCACAATCCACTCCTATTTAACATAATGACAAACAAGAACACAACAAAACCTAATGGAGACCCCAAAACACGTCAAAAACACCCCAACAAATATCGGCATCACCCCCAAAACTGGAAGAAAACCCCAAATACCATAGATCCACCCCAAAACTACCCTAAACCTACCTGATGTTCTCCTAATCCCAAAGCACACTCCCAACCAACATAAAACGCATTAGGAACTCAACGAAACGCAACGGAAACCCCAAAACACTTCAAAATCACACGAAGAAAGGAGAGGATCACTCTCCAAAATAGAAGAAAACCCCAAATACCATGAATCCACTCGAAAAGTCCCCCTAAACCTACCTGAAGTTCTCCAAAACCCACAATTTACCCTTTTACAACACGATGACCATGGAAAACCAAATGAAACACAACGGAGACCCCAAAACACGTCAAAAACAACACAAAAAGTCCAAGATCATCCCCCCCCCCCCAAAAAAAAAAAAAAAAAAAAAAAACTGATTACCATATATCCACCCCAAAACCACCCTAAACCTACCTGATTTTCTACAAAACCCACAATTTACACTTTTCCACCATGATGACCAACGAGAACCCAACTAAACCAAACAGAGACCCCAAAACACGTCAAAAACACCCCAAACAAAAATGGCATCACCCCCAAAACTGGAAGAAAATCCCCCAAAACCATAGATCCACCCAAAACCACCCTACACCTAACTGATCTTCTCCAAAACCCACAATTTACACTTTTCCAACACGATGACCAACGAGAACCCAACAAAACCCAACAGAGACCCCAAAACACGTCAAAAACACCCCAAACAAGAATGGCATCACCCCCAAAACTCGAAGAAAATCCGCCAAAACCATAGATCCACCCCAAAACCACCCTAAACCTACCTGATGTTCTCCAAAACCCACAATCCACACCTATCTAACATAATGACAAACAAGAACACAACAAAACCTAATGGAGACCCCAAAACACGTCCAAAACACCCCAAAAAATATCGGCATCACCCCCAAAACTGGAAGAAAATCCGCCAAAACCATAGATCCACCCCAAAACCACCCTAAACCCACCTGATGTTCTCCAAAACCCACAATCCACTCCTATTTAACATAATGACAAACAAGAACACCAGAAAACCTAATGGAGACCCCAAAACACGTCAGAAACACCCCAACAAATATCGACATCACCCCCAAAACTGGAAGAAAACCCCAAATACCATAGATCCACCCCAAGGACACCCTAAACCTACCTGATGTTCTCCTAATCCCAAAGCACACTCCCAACCAACATAAAACGCATTAGGAACTCAACGAAACGCAACGGAAACCCCAAAACACTTCAAAATCACACGAAGAAAGGAGAGGATCACTCTCCAAAATAGAAGAAAACCCCAAATACCATGAATCCACGCGAAAAGTCCCCCTAAACCTACCTGAAGTTCTCCAAAACCCACAATTTACCCTTTTACAACACGATGACCATGGAAAACCAAATGAAACACAACGGAGACCCCAAAACACGTCAAAAACAACACAAAAAGTCCAGTTTCATCCCCCCCCCCAAAAAAAAAAAAAAAAAAAAAAAAAACTGAGTACCATATATCCACCCCAAAACCACACTAAACCTAACTGATGTTCTCCAAAACCCACAATTTACACTTTTCCAACACGATGACCAACGAGAACCCAACAAAACCCAACAGAGACCCCAAAAAACGTCAAAAACACCCCAAACAAGAACGCCATCACCCCCAAAACTGGAAGAAAATCCGCCAAAACCATAGATCCACACCAAAACCACCCTAAACCTACCTGATCTTCTCCAAAACACACAATCCACTCCTATTTAACATAATGACAAACAAGAACACAACAAAACCTAATGGAGACCCCAAAACACGTCAAAAACACCCCAACAAATATCGGCATCAACGCAAAACTGGAAGAAAATACGCCAAAACCATAGATCCACACCAAAACCACCCTAAACCTACCTGATGTTCTCCAAAACCCACAATTTACACTTTTCCAACACGATGACCAACGAGAACCCAACAAAACCCAACAGAGACCCCAAAAACCTTCAAAAACACGCCAAACAAAAATGGCATCACCCCCAAAACTGGAAGAAAATCCCCCAAAACCATAGATCCACCCCAAAACCACCCTACACCTACCTGATGTTCTCCAAAACCCACAATTTACCCTTTTCCAACACGATGACCAACGAGAACCCAACAAAACCCAACAGAGACCCCAAAAAACGTCAAAACCACCCCAAACAAGAACGGAATCACCCCCAAAACTGGAAGAAAATCCCCCAAAACAATAGATCCACCCCAAAACCACCCGAAACCTACCTGATGTTCTCCAAAACCCACAATTTACCCTTTTCCACCATAATGACCAACGAGAACCCAACAAAACCAAACAGAGATCCCAAAACACGTCAAAAACAACACAAAAAAGAACAGGATCACGCCAAAAAATAGAAGAAAACCCCAAATACCATAGATCCAACCCAAAACCACCCTAAACCTTCCTGATGTTCTCCAAAACCCACAATTTACCCTTTTCCAACACGATGACCAACGAGAACGCAACAAAACACAACAGAGACCCCAAAAAAACGTCAAAAACACCCCAAACAAGAACGCCATCACCCCCAAAACTGGAAGAAAATCCGCCAAAACCATAGATCCACCCCAAAACCACCCTAAACCTACCTGATGTTCTCCAAAACCCACAATCCACTCCTATTTAACATAATGACCAACAAGAACACAACAAAACCCAACGGAGACCCCAAAACAAGTCCAAAAAACCCCAAAAAATATCGGCATCACCCCCAAAACTCGAAGAAAATCCCCCAAAACCATAGATCCACCCCAAAACCACCCGAAACCTACCTGATGTTCTCCAAAACCCACAATTTACACTTTTCCACCATAATGACCAACGAGAACCCAACAAAACCAAACAGAGACCCCAAAACACGTCAAAAACAACACAAAAAAGAACAGGATCACGCCAAAAAATAGAAGAAAACCCCAAATACCATAGATCCACCCAAAAACCACCCGAAACCTACCTGATCTTCTCCAAAACCCACAATTTACCCTTTTCCAACACGATGACCAACGAGAACACAACAAAACCCAACAGAGACCCCAAAACACGTCAAAAACACCCCAAACAAGAACGGAATCACCCCAAAAATTGGAAGAAAATCCGCCAAAACCATAGATCCACACCAAAACCACCCGAAACCTACCTGATGTTCTCCAAAACCCACAATTTACACTTTTCCAACACGATGACCAACGAGAACCCAACAAAACCCAACAGAGACCCCAAAAAACGTCAAAAACACCCCAAACAAGAACGGCATCACCCCCAAAACTGGAAGAAAATACGCCAAAACCATAGATCCACCCCAAAACCACCCTAAACCTACCTGATCTTCTCCAAAACCCACAATCCACTCCTATTTAACATAATGACAAACAAGAACACAACAAAACCTAATGGAGACCCCAAAACACGTCAAAAACACCCCAACAAATATCGGCATCAACCCAAAACTGGAAGAAAATCCGCCAAAACCATAGATCCACCCCAAAACCACCCGAAACCTACCTGATGTTCTCCAAAACCCACAATTTGCCCTTTTCCAACACGATGACCAACGAGAACCCAACAAAACCCAACAGAGACCCCAAAAAACGTCAAAAACACCCCAAACAAGAACGGCATCACCCCCAAACCTCGAAGAAAATCCGCCAAAACCATAGATCCACCCCAAAACCACCCGAAACCTACCTGATGTTCTCCAAAACCCACAATCCACACCTATTTAACATAATGACAAACAAGAACACAACGAAACCTAATGGAGACCCCAAAACACGTCAAAAACACCCCAACAAATATCGGCATCACCCCCAAAACTGGAAGAAAATCCGCCAAAACCATAGATCCACCCCAAAACCACCCTAAACCTACCTGATGTTCTCCAAAACCCACAATTTACACTTTTCCAACACGATGACCAACGAGAACCCAACAAAACCCAACAGAGACCCCAAAAAACGTCAAAAACACCCCAAACAAGAACGGCATCACCCCCAAAACTCGAAGAAAATCCCCCAAAACCATAGATCCACCCCAAAACCACCCGAAACCTACCTGATGTTCTCCAAAACCCACAATCCACTCCTATTTAACATAATGACAAACAAGAACACAACAAAACCTAATGGAGACCACAAAACACGTCAAAAACACCCCAAAAAATATCGGCATCACCCCCAAACCTCGAAGAAAATCCGCCAAAACCATAGATCCACCCCAAAACCACCCGAAACCTACCTGATGTTCTCCAAAACCCACAATCCACTCCTATTTAACATAATGACAAACAAGAACCCAACAAAACCTAATGGAGACCCCAAAACACGTCAAAAACACCCCAAACAAGAACGGCATCACCCCCAAAACTGGAAGAAAACCCCAAATACCATAGATCCACCCCAAAACTACCCTAAACCTACCTGATGTTCTCCTAATCCCAAAGCATACTCCCAACCAACATAAAACGCATTAGGAACTCAACGAAACGCAACGGAAACCCCAAAACACTTCAAAATCACACGAAGAAAGGAGAGGATCACTCTCCAAAATAGAAGAAAACCCCAAATACCATGAATCCACGCGAAAAGTCCCCCTAAACCTACCTGAAGTTCTCCAAAACCCACAATTTACCCTTTTACAACACGATGACCATGGAAAACCAAATGAAACACAACGGAGACCCCAAAACACGTCAAAAACAACACAAAAAGATCATCACCCCCCCAAAAAAAAAAAAAAAAAAACTGATTACCATATATCCAACCCAAAACCACCCTAAACCTACCTGATATTCTACAAAACCCACAATTTACACTTTTCCACCATGATGACCAACGAGAACCCAACAAAACCAAACAGAGACCCCAAAAACCTTAAAAAACACCCCAAACAAAAATGGCATTACCCCCAAAACTGGAAGAAAATCGCCCAAAACCATAGATCCACCCCAAAACCACCCGAAACCTACCTGATGTTCTCCAAAACCCACAATTTACACTTTTCCTACACGATGACCAATGAGAACCCAACAAAACCCAACAGAGACCCCAAAAAACGTCAAAAACACCCCAAACAAGAACGGCATCACCCCCAAAACTGGAAGAAAATCCACCAAAACCATAGATCCACACCAAAACCACCCGAAACCTACCTGATCTTCTCCAAAACCCACAATCCACTCCTATTTAACATAATGACAAACAAGAACACAACAAAACCTAATGGAGACCCCAAAACACGTCAAAAACACCCCAACAAATATCGGCATCACCCCCAAAACTGGAAGAAAATACGCCAAAACCATAGATCCACCCCAAAACCACCCGAAACCTACCTGATGTTCTCCAAAACCCACAATCCACTCCTATTTAACATAATGACAAACAAGAACACAACAAAACCTAATGGAGACCCCAAAACACGTCAAAAACACCCCAACAAATATCGGCATCAACCCAAAACTGGAAGAAAATCCGCCAAAACCATAGATCCACCCCAAAACCACCCGAAACCTACCTGATGTTCTCCAAAACCCACAATTTGCCCTTTTCCAACACGATGACCAACGAGAACCCAACAAAACCCAACAGAGACCCCAAAAAACGTCAAAAACACCCCAAACAAGAACGGCATCACCCCCAAACCTCGAAGAAAATCCGCCAAAACCATAGATCCACCCCAAAACCACCCGAAACCTACCTGATGTTCTCCAAAACCCACAATCCACACCTATTTAACATAATGACAAACAAGAACACAACGAAACCTAATGGAGACCCCAAAACACGTCAAAA
Organism: Aythya ferina; assembly: GCF_964211825.1. Classification (NCBI taxonomy): domain Eukaryota; kingdom Metazoa; phylum Chordata; class Aves; order Anseriformes; family Anatidae; genus Aythya; species Aythya ferina. The sequence continues at coordinate 49,709 of NW_028181280.1, read as the reverse complement.
ACACCCCAACAAATATCGGCATCACCCCCAAAATTGGAAGAAAATCCGCCAAAACCATAGATCCACCCCAAAACCACCCGAAACCTACCTGATGTTCTCCAAAACCCACAATTTACACTTTTCCAACACGATGACCAACGAGAACCCAACAAAACCCAACAGAGACCCCAAAAAACGTCAAAAACACCCCAAACAAGAACGGCATCACCCCCAAAACTCGAAGAAAATCCCCCAAAACCATAGATCCACCCCAAAACCACCCGAAACCTACCTGATCTTCTCCAAAACCCACAATCCACACCTATTTAACATAATGACAAACAAGAACACAACAAAACCTAATGGAGACCACAAAACACGTCAAAAACACCCCAAAAAATATCGGCATCACCCCCAAACCTCGAAGAAAATCCGCCAAAACCATAGATCCACCCCAAAACCACCCGAAACCTACCTGATGTTCTCCAAAACCCACAATCCACTCCTATTTAACATAATGACAAACAAGAACCCAACAAAACCTAATGGAGACCCCAAAACACGTCAAAAACACCCCAAACAAGAACGGCATCACCCCCAAAACTGGAAGAAAACCCCAAATACCATAGATCCACCCCAAAACTACCCTAAACCTACCTGATGTTCTCCTAATCCCAAAGCATACTCCCAACCAACATAAAACGCATTAGGAACTCAACGAAACGCAACGGAAACCCCAAAACACTTCAAAATCACACGAAGAAAGGAGAGGATCACTCTCCAAAATAGAAGAAAACCCCAAATACCATGAATCCACGCGAAAAGTCCCCCTAAACCTACCTGAAGTTCTCCAAAACCCACAATTTACCCTTTTACAACACGATGACCATGGAAAACCAAATGAAACACAACGGAGACCCCAAAACACGTCAAAAACAACACAAAAAGATCATCACCCCCCCAAAAAAAAAAAAAAAAAACTGATTACCATATATCCAACCCAAAACCACCCTAAACCTACCTGATATTCTACAAAACCCACAATTTACACTTTTCCACCATGATGACCAACGAGAACCCAACAAAACCAAACAGAGACCCCAAAAACCTTAAAAAACACCCCAAACAAAAATGGCATTACCCCCAAAACTGGAAGAAAATCGCCCAAAACCATAGATCCACCCCAAAACCACCCGAAACCTACCTGATGTTCTCCAAAACCCACAATTTACACTTTTCCTACACGATGACCAATGAGAACCCAACAAAACCCAACAGAGACCCCAAAAAACGTCAAAAACACCCCAAACAAGAACGGCATCACCCCCAAAACTGGAAGAAAATCCACCAAAACCATAGATCCACACCAAAACCACCCGAAACCTACCTGATCTTCTCCAAAACCCACAATCCACTCCTATTTAACATAATGACAAACAAGAACACAACAAAACCTAATGGAGACCCCAAAACACGTCAAAAACACCCCAACAAATATCGGCATCACCCCCAAAACTGGAAGAAAATACGCCAAAACCATAGATCCACCCCAAAACCACCCGAAACCTACCTGATGTTCTCCAAAACCCACAATCCACTCCTATTTAACATAATGACAAACAAGAACACAACAAAACCTAATGGAGACCCCAAAACACGTCAAAAACACCCCAACAAATATCGGCATCAACCCAAAACTGGAAGAAAATCCGCCAAAACCATAGATCCACCCCAAAACCACCCGAAACCTACCTGATGTTCTCCAAAACCCACAATTTGCCCTTTTCCAACACGATGACCAACGAGAACCCAACAAAACCCAACAGAGACCCCAAAAAACGTCAAAAACACCCCAAACAAGAACGGCATCACCCCCAAACCTCGAAGAAAATCCGCCAAAACCATAGATCCACCCCAAAACCACCCGAAACCTACCTGATGTTCTCCAAAACCCACAATCCACACCTATTTAACATAATGACAAACAAGAACACAACGAAACCTAATGGAGACCCCAAAACACGTCAAAAACACCCCAACAAATATCGGCATCACCCCCAAAACTGGAAGAAAATCCGCCAAAACCATAGATCCACCCCAAAACCACCCTAAACCTACCTGATGTTCTCCAAAACCCACAATTTACACTTTTCCAACACGATGACCAACGAGAACCCAACAAAACCCAACAGAGACCCCAAAAAACGTCAAAAACACCCCAAACAAGAACGGCATCACCCCCAAAACTCGAAGAAAATCCCCCAAAACCATAGATCCACTCCAAAACCACCCTAAACCTACCTGATCTTCTCCAAAACCCACAATCCACACCTATTTAACATAATGACAAACAAGAACACAACAAAACCTAATGGAGACCACAAAACACGTCAAAAACACCCCAAAAAATATCGGCATCACCCCCAAAACTGGAAGAAAATACGCCAAAACCATAGATCCACCCCAAAACCACCCGAAACCTACCTGATGTTCTCCAAAACCCACAATCCACTCCTATTTAACATAATGACAAACAAGAACACAACAAAACCTAATGGAGACCCCAAAACACGTCAAAAACACCCCAACAAATATCGGCATCAACCCAAAACTGGAAGAAAATCCGCCAAAACCATAGATCCACCCCAAAACCACCCGAAACCTACCTGATGTTCTCCAAAACCCACAATTTGCCCTTTTCCAACACGATGACCAACGAGAACCCAACAAAACCCAACAGAGACCCCAAAAAACGTCAAAAACACCCCAAACAAGAACGGCATCACCCCCAAACCTCGAAGAAAATCCGCCAAAACCATAGATCCACCCCAAAACCACCCGAAACCTACCTGATGTTCTCCAAAACCCACAATCCACACCTATTTAACATAATGACAAACAAGAACACAACGAAACCTAATGGAGACCCCAAAACACGTCAAAAACACCCCAACAAATATCGGCATCACCCCCAAAACTGGAAGAAAATCCGCCAAAACCATAGATCCACCCCAAAACCACCCGAAACCTACCTGATGTTCTCCAAAACCCACAATTTACACTTTTCCAACACGATGACCAACGAGAACCCAACAAAACCCAACAGAGACCCCAAAAAACGTCAAAAACACCCCAAACAAGAACGGCATCACCCCCAAAACTCGAAGAAAATCCCCCAAAACCATAGATCCACCCCAAAACCACCCTAAACCTACCTGATCTTCTCCAAAACCCACAATCCACACCTATTTAACATAATGACAAACAAGAACACAACAAAACCTAATGGAGACCACAAAACACGTCAAAAACACCCCAAAAAATATCGGCATCACCCCCAAACCTCGAAGAAAATCCGCCAAAACCATAGATCCACCCCAAAACCACCCGAAACCTACCTGATGTTCTCCAAAACCCACAATCCACTCCTATTTAACATAATGACAAACAAGAACCCAACAAAACCTAATGGAGACCCCAAAACACGTCAAAAACACCCCAAAAAATATCGGCATCACCCCCAAAACTGGAAGAAAACCCCAAATACCATAGATCCACCCCAAGGACACCCTAAACCTACCTGATGTTCTCCTAATCCCAAAGCACACTCCCAACCAACATAAAACGCATTAGGAACTCAACGAAACGCAACGGAAACCCCAAAACACTTCAAAATCACACGAAGAAAGGAGAGGATCACTCTCCAAAATAGAAGAAAACCCCAAATACCATGAATCCACGCGAAAAGTCCCCCTAAACCTACCTGAAGTTCTCCAAAACCCACAATTTACCCTTTTACAACACGATGACCATGGAAAACCAAATGAAACACAACGGAGACCCCAAAACACGTCAAAAACAACACAAAAAGATCATCACCCCCCCAAAAAAAAAAAAAAAAAAACTGATTACCATATATCCACCCCAAAACCACCCTAAACCTACCTGATATTCTACAAAACCCACAATTTACACTTTTCCACCATGATGACCAACGAGAACCCAACAAAACCAAACAGAGACCCCAAAAACCTTAAAAAACACCCCAAGCAAAAATGGCATCACCCCAAAAACTGGAAGAAAATCCGCCAAAACCATAGATCCACCCCAAAACCACCCGAAACCTACCTGATGTTCTCCAAAACCCACAATTTACCCTTTTCCAACACGATGACCAATGAGAACCCAACAAAACCCAACAGAGACCCCAAAAAACGTCAAAAACACCCCAAACAAGAACGGCATCACCCCCAAAACTGGAAGAAAATCCACCAAAACCATAGATCCACACCAAAACCACCCTAAACCTACCTGATCTTCTCCAAAACCCACAATCCACTCCTATTTAACATAATGACAAACAAGAACCCAACAAAACCTAATGGAGACCCCAAAACACGTCAAAAACACCCCAACAAATATCGGCATCACCCCCAAAACTGGAAGAAAATCCCCCAAAACCATAGATCCACCCCAAAACCACCCGAAACCTACCTGATGTTCTCCAAAACCCACAATCCACTCCTATTTAACATAATGACAAACAATAACACAACAAAACCTAATGGAGACCCCAAAACACGTCAAAAACACCCCAACAAATATCGGCATCAACCCAAAACTGGAAGAAAATCCGCCAAAACCATAGATCCACCCCAAAACCACCCTAAACCTACCTGATGTTCTCCAAAACCCACAATTTGCCCTTTTCCAACACGATGACCAACGAGAACCCAACAAAACCCAACAGAGACCCCAAAAAACGTCAAAAACACCCCAAACAAGAACGGCATCACCCCCAAACCTCGAAGAAAATCCCCCAAAACCATAGATCCACCCCAAAACCACCCGAAACCTACCTGATCTTCTCCAAAACCCACAATCCACACCTATTTAACATAATGACAAACAAGAACACAACAAAACCTAATGGAGACCCCAAAACACGTCAAAAACACCCCAACAAATATCGGCATCACCCCCAAAACTGGAAGAAAACCCCAAATACCATAGATCCACCCCAAAACTACCCTAAACCTACCTGATGTTCTCCTAATCCCAAAGCACACTCCCAACCAACATAAAACGCATTAGGAACTCAACGAAACGCAACGGAAACCCCAAAACACTTCAAAATCACACAAAGAAAGGAGAGGATCACTCTCCAAAATAGAAGAAAACCCCAAATACCATGAATCCACGCGAAAAGTCCCCCTAAACCTACCTGAAGTTCTCCAAAACCCACAATTTACCCTTTTACAACACGATGACCATGGAAAACCAAATGAAACACAACGGAGACCCCAAAACACGTCAAAAACAACACAAAAAGTCCAGGATCATCCCCCACCCCAAAAAAAAAAAAAAAAAAACCAAAACTGAGTACCATATATCCACCCCAAAACCACACTAAACCTAACTGATGTTCTCCAAAACCCACAATTTACACTTTTCCAACACGATGACCAACGAGAACCCAACAAAACCCAACAGAGACCCCAAAAAACGTCAAAAACAACACAAAAAGTCCAGGATCATCCCCCCCCCCAAAAAAAAAAAACAAAAAAACAAACTGATTACCATATATCCACCCCAAAACCACCCTAAACCTACCTGATTTTCTACAAAACCCACAATTTACACTTTTCCACCATGATGACCAACGAGAACCCAACAAAACCCAACAGAGACCCCAAAAAACGTCAAAAACACCCCAAACAAAAATGGCATCACCCCCAAAACTGGAAGAAAATCCGCCAAAACCATAGATCCACCCCAAAACCACCCGAAACCTACCTGATGTTCTCCAAAACCCACAATTTACCCTTTTCCAACACGATGACCAACGAGAACCCAACAAAACCCAACAGAGACCCCAAAAAACGTCAAAAACACCCCAAACAAGAACGGCATCACCCCCAAAACTGGAAGAAAATCCCCCAAAACCATAGATCCACCCCAAAACCACCCGAAACCTACCTGATCTTCTCCAAAACCCACAATCCACACCTATTTAACATAATGACAAACAAGAACACAACAAAACCTAATGGAGACCACAAAACACGTCAAAAACACCCCAAAAAATATCGGCATCACCCCCAAAACTGGAAGAAAATCCGCCAAAACCATAGATCCACCCCAAAACCACCCGAAACCTACCTGATGTTCTCCAAAACCCACAATCCACTCCTATTTAACATAATGACAAACAAGAACCCAACAAAACCTAATGGAGACCCCAAAACACGTCAAAAACACCCCAACAAATATCGGCATCACCCCCAAAACTGGAAGAAAACCCCAAATACCATAGATCCACCCCAAGGACACCCTAAACCTACCTGATGTTCTCCTAATCCCAAAGCACACTCCCAACCAACATAAAACGTATTAGGAACTCAACGAAACGCAACGGAAACCCCAAAACACTTCAAAATCACACAAAGAAAGGAGAGGATCACTCTCCAAAATAGAAGAAAACCCCAAATACCATGAATCCACGCGAAAAGTCCCCCTAAACCTACCTGAAGTTCTCCAAAACCCACAATTTACCCTTTTACAACACGATGACCATGGAAAACCAAATGAAACACAACGGAGACCCCAAAACACGTCAAAAACAACACAAAAAGTCCAGGATCATCCCCCACCCCAAAAAAAAAAAAAAAAAAAAAAAAACAAAACTGAGTACCATATATCCACCCCAAAACCACACGAAACCTAACTGATGTTCTCCAAAACCCACAATTTACACTTTGCCATCACGATGACCAACGAGAACCCAACAAAACCCAACAGAGACCCCAAAAAACGTCAAAAACAACCCAAACAAGAACGGCATCACCCCCAAAACTGGAAGAAAATCCGCCAAAACCATAGATCCACCCCAAAACCACCCGAAACCTACCTGATCTTCTCCAAAACCCACAATCCACTCCTATTTAACATAAAGACAAACAAGAACACAACAAAACCTAATGGAGACCCCAAAACACGTCAAAAACACCCCAACAAATATCGACATCAACGCAAAACTGGAAGAAAATACGCCAAAACCATAGATCCACACCAAAACCACCCTAAACCTACCTGATGTTCTCCAAAACCCACAATTTACACTTTTCCAACACGATGACCAACGAGAACCCAACAAAACCCAACAGAGACCCCAAAAACCTTCAAAAACACGCCAAACAAAAATGGCATCACCCCCAAAACTGGAAGAAAATCCCCCAAAACCATAGATCCACCCCAAAACCACCCTACACCTACCTGATGTTCTCCAAAACCCACAATTTACCCTTTTCCAACACGATGACCAACGAGAACCCAACAAAACCCAACAGAGACCCCAAAAAACGTCAAAAACACCCCAAACAAGAACGGCATCACCCCCAAAATTGTAAGAAAATCCGCCAAAACCATAGATCCACCCCAAAACCACCCGAAACCTACCTGATGTTCTCCAAAACCCACAATCCACTCCTATTTAACATAATGACCAACAAGAACACAACAAAACCCAACGGAGACCCCAAAACACGTCCAAAACACCCCAAAAAATATCGGCATCACCCCCAAAACTGGAAGAAAATACGCCAAAACCATAGATCCACCCCAAAACCACCCGAAACCTACCTGATGTTCTCCAAAACCCACAATTTACACTTTTCCACCATAATGACCAAAGAGAACCCAACAAAACCAAACAGAGACCCCAAAACACGTCAAAAACAACACAAAAAAGAACAGGATCACGCCAAAAAATAGAAGAAAACCCCAAATACCATAGATCCACCCCAAAACCACCCTAAACCTACCTGATATTCTACAAAACCCACAATTTACACTTTTCCACCATGATGACCAACGAGAACCCAACAAAGCCAAACAGAGACCCCAAAAACATTAAAAAACACCCCAAACAAAAATGGCATCACCCCCAAAACTGGAAGAAAATCCGCCAAAACCATAGATCCACCCCAAAACCACCCTAAACCTTCCTGATGTTTTCCAAAAGCCACGATTTACCCTTTTACAACACGATGACCAACGAGAACTCAACAAAACACAACAGAGACCCCAAAACACGTCAAAAACAACACAAAAAAGAACAGGATCACGCCAAAAAAGAGAAGAAAACCCCAAATACCATAGATCCACCCCAAAACCACCCTAAACCTTCCTGATGTTCTCCAAAACCCACAATTTACACTTTTCCAACACGATGACCAACGAGAACCCAACAAAACCAAACAGAGACCCCAAAAAACGTCAAAAACACCCCAAACAAGAACGGCATCACCCCCAAAACTCGAAGAAAATCCGCCAAAACCATAGATCCACCCCAAAACCACCCTAAACCTTCCTGATGTTCTCCAAAACCCACAATTTACCCTTTTCCAACACGATGACCAACGAGAACCCAACAAAACCCAACAGAGACCCCAAAAAACGTCAAAAACACCCCAAACAAGAACGCCATCACCCCCAAAACTCGAAGAAAATCCGCCAAAACCATAGATCCAACCCAAAACCACCCTAAACCTACCTGATCTTCTCCAAAACCCACAATCCACTCCTATTTAACATAATGACCAACAAGAACACAACAAAACCCAACGGAGACCCCAAAACACGTCCAAAACACCGCAAAAATAAACAGGATCATGCCAAAAAATAGAAGAAAACCCCAAATACCATAGATCGACCCCAAAGACACCCTAAACCTACCCGATGTTCTCCAAAACCCACAATTTACACTTTTTCACCATGATGACAAACAAGAACCAAACTAAAACCCAAAGGAGAACCCAGAACACGTCAAAAACACAACTAAATAAAACGAGATAACCCCCAAAACTGAAAGAAAATCCCCCAAAACCATAGATACACGCCAAAACAACCCTAAACCCACCTGATGTTCTCCAAAACCCACAATCCACACCTATTTAACATAATGACCAACGAGAACCCAACAAAACCCAACGGAGACCCCAAAACACGTTAAAAACACCCCAAAAAAAGAACGGCATCACCCCCAAAACTGGAAGAAAACCCCAAATACCATAGATCCACCCCAAGGACACCCTAAACCTACCTGATGTTCTCCTAATCCCAAAGCACACTCCCAACCAACATAAAACGCATTAGGAACTCAACGAAACGCAACGGAAACCCCAAAACACTTCAAAATCACACGAAGAAAGGAGAGGATCACTCTCCAAAATAGAAGAAAACCCCAAATACCATGAATCCACGCGAAAAGTCCCCCTAAACCTACCTGAAGTTCTCCAAAACCCACAATTTACCCTTTTACAACACGATGACCATGGAAAACCAAATGAAACACAACGGAGACCCCAAAACACGTCAAAAACAACACAAAAAGTCCAGGATAATCCCCCCCCCCCCCCCCCAAAAAAAAAAAAAAAATACTGAGTACCATATATCCACCCAAAAAACCACCCTAAACCTACCTGATATTCTACAAAACCCACAATTTACACTTTTCCACCATGATGACCAACGAGAACCCAACAAAACCAAACAGAGACCCCAAAAACCTTAAAAAACACCCCAAACAAAAATGGCATCACCCCCAAAACTGGAAGAAAATCCCCCAAAACCATAGATCCACCCCAAAACCACCCGAAACCTACCTGATGTTCTCCAAAACCCACAATCCACACCTATTTAACATAATGACAAACAAGAACACAACGAAACCTAATGGAGACCCCAAAACACGTCAAAAACACCCCAACAAATATCGGCATCAACCCAAAACTGGAAGAAAATCCCCCAAAACCATAGATCCACCCCAAAACCACCCGAAACCTACCTGATGTTCTCCAAAACCCACAATTTACCCTTTTCCAACACGATGACCAATGAGAACCCAACAAAACCCAACAGAGACCCCAAAAAACGTCAAAAACACCCCAAACAAGAACGGCATCACCCCCAAAACTCGAAGAAAATCCGCCAAAACCATAGATCCACCCCAAAACCACCCGAAACCTACCTGATGTTCTCCAAAACCCACAATCCACTCCTATTTAACATAATGACAAACAAGAACACAACAAAATCTAATGGAGACCCCAAAACACGTCAAAAACACCCCAACAAATATCGGCATCACCCCCAAAACTGGAAGAAAATCCCCCAAAACCATAGATCCACCCCAAAACCACCCTAAACCTACCTGATGTTCTCCAAAACCCACACTCCACTCCTATTTAACATAATGACCAACGAGAAACCAACAAAACCCAACAGAGACCCCAAAACACGTCAAAAACACCCCAAACAAGAACGGCATCACCCCCAAAACTGGAAGAAAATCCACCAAAACCAAAGATCCACCCCAAAACCACCCTAAACCTACCTGATGTTCTCCAAAACCCACAATTTACCCTTTTACAACATGATGACCAACGAGAACACAACCAAACCCAACAGAGACCCCAAAACACGTCAAAAACAACACAAAAAGTCCAGGATCATCCCCCCCCCCAAAAAAAAAAAAAAAAAAAAAAACTGAGTACCATATATCCACCCCAAAACCACCCGAAACCTACCTGATGTTCTCCAAAACCCACAATTTACACTTTTCCTACACGATGACCAACGAGAACCCAACAAAACCCAACAGAGACCCCAAAAAACGTCAAAAACACCCCAAACAAGAACGGCATCACCACCAAAACTCGAAGAAAATCCCCCAAAACCATAGATCCACCCCAAAACCACCCTAAACCTACCTGATCTTCTCCAAAACCCACAATCCACTCCTATTTAACATAATGACAAACAAGAACACAACAAAACCTAATGGAGACCCCAAAACACGTCAAAAACACCCCAAACAAGAACGGCATCACCCCCAAAACTGGAAGAAAATCCCCCAAAACCATAGATCCACCCCAAAATCACCCGAAACCTACCTGATCTTCTCCAAAACCCACAATCCACTCCTATTTAACATAATGACAAACAAGAACACAACAAAACCTAATGGAGACCCCAAAACACGTCAAAAACACCCCAACAAATATCGGCATCAACCCAAAACTGGAAGAAAATCCCCCAAAACCATAGATCCACCCCAAGGACACCCTAAACCTACCTGATGTTCTCCAAAACCCACAATTTGCCCTTTTCCAACACGATGACCAACGAGAACCCAACAAAACCCAACAGAGACCCCAAAAAACGTCAAAAACACCCCAAACAAGAACGGCATCACCACCAAACCTCGAAGAAAATCCGCCAAAACCATAGATCCACCCCAAAACCACCCGAAACCTACCTGATGTTCTCCAAAGCCCACAATCCACACCTATTTAACATAATGACAAACAAGAACACAACGAAACCTAATGGAGACCCCAAAACACGTCAAAAACACCCCAACAAATATCGGCATCACCCCCAAAACTGGAAGAAAACCCCAAATACCATAGATCCACCCCAAAACTACCCTAAACCTACCTGATGTTCTCCTAATCCCAAAGCACACTCCCAACCAACATAAAACGCATTAGGAACTCAACGAAACGCAACGGAAACCCCAAAACACTTCAAAATCACACAAAGAAAGGAGAGGATCACTCTCCAAAATAGAAGAAAACCCCAAATACCATGAATCCACGCGAAAAGTCCCCCTAAACCTACCTGAAGTTCTCCAAAACCCACAATTTACCCTTTTACAACACGATGACCATGGAAAACCAAATGAAACACAACGGAGACCCCAAAACACGTCAAAAACAACACAAAAAGTCCAGGATCATCCCCCACCCCAAAAAAAAAAAAAAAAAAAACCAAAACTGAGTACCATATATCCACCCCAAAACCACACTAAACCTAACTGATGTTCTCCAAAACCCACAATTTACACTTTTCCAACACGATGACCAACGAGAACCCAACAAAACCCAACAGAGACCCCAAAAAACGTCAAAAACAACACAAAAAGTCCAGGATCATCCCCCCCCCCAAAAAAAAAAAACAAAAAAACAAACTGATTACCATATATCCACCCCAAAACCACCCTAAACCTACCTGATTTTCTACAAAACCCACAATTTACACTTTTCCACCATGATGACCAACGAGAACCCAACAAAACCCAACAGAGACCCCAAAAAACGTCAAAAACACCCCAAACAAAAATGGCATCACCCCCAAAACTGGAAGAAAATCCGCCAAAACCATAGATCCACCCCAAAACCACCCGAAACCTACCTGATCTTCTCCAAAACCCACAATTTACCCTTTTCCAACACGATGACCAACGAGAACCCAACAAAACCCAACAGAGACCCCAAAAAACGTCAAAAACACCCCAAACAAGAACGGCATCACCCCCAAAACTGGAAGAAAATCCCCCAAAACCATAGATCCACCCCAAAACCACCCGAAACCTACCTGATCTTCTCCAAAACCCACAATCCACACCTATTTAACATAATGACAAACAAGAACACAACAAAACCTAATGGAGACCCCAAAACACGTCAAAAACACCCCAAACAAAAATGGCATCACCCCCAAAACTGGAAGAAAATCCCCCAAAACCATAGATCCACCCCAAAACCACCCGAAACCTACCTGATGTTCTCCAAAACCCACAATTTACACTTTTCCAACACGATGACCAATGAGAACCCAACAAAACCCAACAGAGACCCCAAAACACGTCAAAAACACCCCAAACAAGAACGGCATCACCCCCAAAACTCGAAGAAAATCCGCCAAAACAATAGATCCACCCCAAAACCACCCGAAACCTACCTGATCTTCTCCAAAACCCACAATCCACTCCTATTTAACATAATGACAAACAAGAACACAACAAAACCTAATGGAGACCCCAAAACACGTCAAAAACACCCTAAACAAGAACGGCATCACCCCCAAAACTCGAAGAAAATCCGCCAAAACCATAGATCCATCCCAAAACCACCCTAAACCTACCTGATCTTCTCCAAAACCCACAATCCACTCCTATTTAACATAATGACAAACAAGAACACAACAAAACCTAATGGAGACCCCAAAACACGTCAAAAACACCCCAACAAATATCGGCATCAACCCAAAACTGGAAGAAAATACGCCAAAACAATAGATCCACCCCAAAACCACCCGAAACCTACCTGATGTTCTCCAAAACCCACAATTTGCCCTTTTCCAACACGATGACCAACGAGAACCCAACAAAACCCAACAGAGACCCCAAAAAACGTCAAAAACACCCCAAACAAGAACGGCATCACCCCCAAACCTCGAAGAAAATCCGCCAAAACCATAGATCCACCCCAAAACCACCCGAAACCTACCTGATGTTCTCCAAAACCCACAATCCCAAACAAAACACCCCAAACACCCCAAACACCCCAAACACCCCAAACAAAAATGGCATCACCCCCAAAACTGGAAGAAAATCCCCCAAAACCATAGATCCACCCCAAAACCACCCGAAACCTACCTGATGTTCTCCAAACCCCACAATTTACACTTTTCCAACACGATGACCAATGAGAGCCCAACAAAACCCAACAGAGACCCCAAAAAACGTCAAAAACACCCCAAACAAGAACGCCATCACCCCCAAAACTCGAAGAAAATCCGCCAAAACCATAGATCCACCCCAAAACCACCCGAAACCTACCTGATGTTCTCCAAAACCCACAATCCACTCCTATTTAACATAATGACAAACAAGAACACAACAAAACCTAATGGAGACCCCAAAACACGTCAAAAACACCCCAACAAATATCGGCATCACCCCCAAAACTGGAAGAAAATCCCCCAAAACCATAGATCCACCCCAAAACCACCCGAAACCTACCTGATCTTCTCCAAAACCCACAATCCACTCCTATTTAACATAATGACAAACAATAACACAACAAAACCTAATGGAGACCCCAAAACACGTCAAAAACACCCCAACAAATATCGGCATCAACCCAAAACTGGAAGAAAATCCCCCAAAACCATAGATCCACCCCAAAACCACCCGAAACCTACCTGATGTTCTCCAAAACCCACAATTTGCCCTTTTCCAACACGATGACCAACGAGAACCCAACAAAACCCAACAGAGACCCCAAAAAACGTCAAAAACACCCCAAACAAGAACGGCATCACCCCCAAACCTCGAAGAAAATCCGCCAAAACCATAGATCCACCCCAAAACCACCCGAAACCTACCTGATCTTCTCCAAAACCCACAATCCACACCTATTTAACATAATGACAAACAAGAACACAACGAAACCTAATGGAGACCCCAAAACACGTCAAAAACACCCCAACAAATATCGGCATCACCCCCAAAACTGGAAGAAAACCCCAAATACCATAGATCCACCCCAAAACTACCCTAAACCTACCTGATGTTCTCCTAATCCCAAAGCACACTCCCAACCAACATAAAACGCATTAGGAACTCAACGAAACGCAACGGAAACCCCAAAACACTTCAAAATCACACGAAGAAAGGAGAGGATCACTCTCCAAAATAGAAGAAAACCCCAAATACCATGAATCCACTCGAAAAGTCCCCCTAAACCTACCTGAAGTTCTCCAAAACCCACAATTTACCCTTTTACAACACGATGACCATGGAAAACCAAATGAAACACAACGGAGACCCCAAAACACGTCAAAAACAACACAAAAAGTCCAAGATCATCCCCCCCCCCCAAAAAAAAAAAAAAAAAAAAAAAACTGATTACCATATATCCACCCCAAAACCACCCTAAACCTACCTGATTTTCTACAAAACCCACAATTTACACTTTTCCACCATGATGACCAACGAGAACCCAACTAAACCAAACAGAGACCCCAAAACACGTCAAAAACACCCCAAACAAAAATGGCATCACCCCCAAAACTGGAAGAAAATCCCCCAAAACCATAGATCCACCCCAAAACCACCCTACACCTACCTGATCTTCTCCAAAACCCACAATTTACACTTTTCCAACACGATGACCAACGAGAACCCAACAAAACCCAACAGAGACCCCAAAACACGTCAAAAACACCCCAAACAAGAATGGCATCACCCCCAAAACTCGAAGAAAATCCCCCAAAACCATAGATCCACCCCAAAACCACCCTAAACCTACCTGATGTTCTCCAAAACCCACAATCCACACCTATCTAACATAATGACAAACAAGAACACAACAAAACCTAATGGAGACCCCAAAACACGTCCAAAACACCCCAAAAAATATCGGCATCACCCCCAAAACTGGAAGAAAATCCGCCAAAACCATAGATCCACCCCAAAACCACCCGAAACCTACCTGATGTTCTCCAAAACCCACAATCCACTCCTATTTAACATAATGACAAACAAGAACACCAGAAAACCTAATGGAGACCCCAAAACACGTCAGAAACACCCCAACAAATATCGACATCACCCCCAAAACTGGAAGAAAACCCCAAATACCATACATCCACCCCAAGGACACCCTAAACCTACCTGATGTTCTCCTAATCCCAAAGCACACTCCCAACCAACATAAAACGCATTAGGAACTCAACGAAACGCAACGGAAACCCCAAAACACTTCAAAATCACACGAAGAAAGGAGAGGATCACTCTCCAAAATAGAAGAAAACCCCAAATACCATGAATCCACGCGAAAAGTCCCCCTAAACCTACCTGAAGTTCTCCAAAACCCACAATTTACCCTTTTACAACACGATGACCATGGAAAACCAAATGAAACACAACGGAAACCCCAAAACACGTCAAAAACAACACAAAAAGTCCAGGATCATCCCCCCCCCCAAAAAAAAAAAAAAAAAAAAAAAAAAACTGAGTACCATATATCCACCCCAAAACCACACTAAACCTAACTGATGTTCTCCAAAACCCACAATTTACCCTTTTCCAACACGATGACCAACGAGAACACAACAACACCCAACAGAGACCCCAAAAAACGTCAAAAACACCCCAAACAAGAACGCCATCACCCCCAAAACTGGAAGAAAATCCGCCAAAACCATAGATCCACACCAAAACCACCCTAAACCTACCTGATCTTCTCCAAAACACACAATCCACTCCTATTTAACATAATGACAAACAAGAACACAACAAAACCTAATGGAGACCCCAAAACACGTCAAAAACACCCCAACAAATATCGGCATCACCCCCAAAACTGGAAGAAAATACGCCAAAACCATAGATCCACACCAAAACCACCCTAAACCTACCTGATGTTCTCCAAAACCCACAATTTACACTTTTCCAACACGATGACCAACGAGAACCCAACAAAACCCAACAGAGACCCCAAAAACCTTCAAAAACACGCCAAACAAAAATGGCATCACCCCCAAAACTGGAAGAAAATCCCCCAAAACCATAGATCCACCCCAAAACCACCCTACACCTACCTGATGTTCTCCAAAACCCACAATTTACCCTTTTCCAACACGATGACCAACGAGAACCCAACAAAACCCAACAGAGACCCCAAAAAACGTCAAAACCACCCCAAACAAGAACGGAATCACCCCCAAAACTGGAAGAAAATCCCCCAAAACAATAGATCCACCCCAAAACCACCCTAAACCTACCTGATGTTCTCCAAAACCCACAATTTACCCTTTTCCACCATAATGACCAACGAGAACCCAACAAAACCAAACAGAGATCCCAAAACACGTCAAAAACAACACAAAAAAGAACAGGATCACGCCAAAAAATAGAAGAAAACCCCAAATACCATAGATCCACCCCAAAACCACCCTAAACCTATCTGATGTTCTCCAAAACCCACAATTTACCCTTTTCCAACACGATGACCAACGAGAACGCAACAAAACCCAACAGAGATCCCAAAAAACGTCAAAAACACCCCAAACAAGAACGCCATCACCCCCAAAACTGGAAGAAAATCCGCCAAAACCATAGATCCACCCCAAAACCACCCTAAACCTACCTGATGTTCTCCAAAACCCACAATCCACTCCTATTTAACATAATGACCAACAAGAACACAACAAAACCCAACGGAGACCCCAAAACAAGTCCAAAACACCCCAACAAATATCGGCATCACCCCCAAAACTGGAAGAAAATCCGCCAAAACCATAGATCCACCCCAAAACCACCCGAAACCTACCTGATGTTCTCCAAAACCCACAATTTACACTTTTCCACCATAATGACCAACGAGAACCCAACAAAACCAAACAGAGACCCCAAAACACGTCAAAAACAACACAAAAAAGAACAGGATCACGCCAAAAAATAGAAGAAAACCCCAAATACCATAGATCCACCCAAAAACCACCCTAAACCTTCCTGATGTTCTCCAAAACCCACAATTTACCCTTTTCCAACACGATGACCAACGAGAACACAACAAAACCCAACAGAGACCCCAAAACACGTCAAAAACACCCCAAACAAGAACGGAATCACCCCAAAAATTGGAAGAAAATCCGCCAAAACCATAGATCCACACCAAAACCACCCGAAACCTACCTGATATTCTACAAAACCCACAATTTACACTTTTCCACCATGATGACCAACGAGAACCCAACAAAACCCAACAGAGACCCCAAAAAACGTCAAATACAGAATCACAGAATTTCAGAATCACAGAATTTTCTAGGTTGGAAGAGACCTCAAGTTCATCGAGTCCAACCTCCAACCTAACGCTAACAGCCCTCCACTAAACCATATCCCTAAGCTCTACATCTAAGCGTCTTTTGAAGACTTCCAGGGATGGTGACTCCACCACTTCCCTGGGCAGCCTGTTCCAATGCCTCACAACCCTTTCTGTAAAGAAGTTCTTCCTAACATCTAACCTAAAACTCCCCTGGCTCAACTTAAGCCCATTCCCCCTCGTCCTGTCACCAGGCACGTGGGAGAACAGGCCAACCCCCACCTCGCTACAGCCTCCTTTAAGGTATCTGTAAAGAGCAATAAGGTCACCCCTGAGCCTCCTCTTCTCCAGGCTGAACAAGCCCAGCTCCCTCAGCCGCTCCTCGTAGGACTTGTTCTCCAGGCCCCTCACCAGCTTCGTCGCCCTTCTCTGCACCCGCTCAAGCACCTCGATGTCCTTCTTGTAGCGAGGGGCCCAAAACTGAACACAGTACTCGAGGTGCGGCCTCACCAGAGCTGAGTACAGGGGGACGATCACCTCCCTAGCCCTGCTGGTCACGCTGTTCCTAATACAAGCCAGGATGCCGTTGGCCTTCTTGGCCACCTGAGCACACTGCTGGCTCATATTCAGCCGACTGTCCACCATCACTCCCAGGTCCTTCTCTGCCTGGCAGCTTTCCAACCATTCCTCTCCCAGCCTGTAGCTCTGCTTGGGGTTATTGCGCCCCAGGTGCAGGACCCGGCACTTGGCCTTGTTAAACTTCATGCAGTTGACCTCAGCCCATCGGTCCAGCCTATCCAGATCCTCCTGCAGAGCTTTACTACCCTCAAGCAGATCGACACACGCACCTAACTTGGTGTCATCTGCAAACTTACTGAGGGTGCACTCAATGCCCTCGTCCAGATCATCGATGAAGATATTAAAGAGGACCGGCCCCAGCACCGAGCCCTGGGGGACGCCACTAGTGACTGGCCTCCAACTGGACTTGGCTCCATTCACCACGACTCTTTGGGCCCGGCTATCCAGCCAGTTTCTAACCCAACGAAGTGTGCGCCAGTCCAAGCCAAGAGCAGCCAGTTTCTTGAGGAGAATGCTGTGGGAGACGGTGTCAAAAGCCTTGCTGAAGTCAAGGTAGACCACATCCACAGCCTTTCCCTCATCCACCCAGCGCGTCACTCTGTCATAGAAGGAGATCAGGTTCGTCAGGCATGACCTGCCTTTCATAAACCCCAAACAAGAACGGCATCACCCCCAAAACTCGAAGAAAATCCGCCAAAACCATAGATCCACCCCAAAACCACCCGAAACCTACCTGATGTTCTCCAAAAACCACAATCCACACCTATTTAACATAATGACAAACAAGAACACAACAAAACCTAATGGAGAACCCAAAACACGTCAAAAACACCCCAACAAATATCGGCATCACCACAAAAACTGGAAGAAAACCCCAAATACCATAGATCCACCCCAAAACCACCCTAAACCTACCTGATGTTCTCCTAAGCCCAAAGCACACTCCCAACCAACATAAAACGCATTAGGAACTCAACGAAACGCAACGGAAACCCCAAAACACTTCAAAATCACACGAAGAAAGGAGAGGATCACTCTCCAAAATAGAAGAAAACCCCAAATACCATGAATCCACGCGAAAAGTCCCCCTAAACCTACCTGAAGTTCTCCAAAACCCACAATTTACCCTTTTACAACACGATGACCATGGAAAACCAAATGAAACACAACGGAGACCCCAAAACACGTCAAAAACAACACAAAAAGTCCAGGATCATCCCCCCCCCCAAAAAAAAAAAAAAAAAAAAAAAAAAACTGAGTACCATATATCCACCCCAAAACCACACTAAACCTAACTGATGTTCTCCAAAACCCACAATTTACCCTTTTCCAACACGATGACCAACGAGAACACAACAACACCCAACAGAGACCCCAAAAAACGTCAAAAACACCCCAAACAAGAACGCCATCACCCCCAAAACTGGAAGAAAATCCGCCAAAACCATAGATCCACACCAAAACCACCCTAAACCTACCTGATCTTCTCCAAAACACACAATCCACTCCTATTTAACATAATGACAAACAAGAACACAACAAAACCTAATGGAGACCCCAAAACACGTCAAAAACACCCCAACAAATATCGGCATCACCCCCAAAACTGGAAGAAAATACGCCAAAACCATAGATCCACACCAAAACCACCCTAAACCTACCTGATGTTCTCCAAAACCCACAATTTACACTTTTCCAACACGATGACCAACGAGAACCCAACAAAACCCAACAGAGACCCCAAAAACCTTCAAAAACACGCCAAACAAAAATGGCATCACCCCCAAAACTGGAAGAAAATCCCCCAAAACCATAGATCCACCCCAAAACCACCCTACACCTACCTGATGTTCTCCAAAACCCACAATTTACCCTTTTCCAACACGATGACCAACGAGAACCCAACAAAACCCAACAGAGACCCCAAAAAACGTCAAAACCACCCCAAACAAGAACGGAATCACCCCCAAAACTGGAAGAAAATCCCCCAAAACAATAGATCCACCCCAAAACCACCCTAAACCTACCTGATGTTCTCCAAAACCCACAATTTACCCTTTTCCACCATAATGACCAACGAGAACCCAACAAAACCAAACAGAGATCCCAAAACACGTCAAAAACAACACAAAAAAGAACAGGATCACGCCAAAAAATAGAAGAAAACCCCAAATACCATAGATCCACCCCAAAACCACCCTAAACCTATCTGATGTTCTCCAAAACCCACAATTTACCCTTTTCCAACACGATGACCAACGAGAACGCAACAAAACCCAACAGAGACCCCAAAAAACGTCAAAAACACCCCAAACAAGAACGCCATCACCCCCAAAACTGGAAGAAAATCCGCCAAAACCATAGATCCACCCCAAAACCACCCTAAACCTACCTGATGTTCTCCAAAACCCACAATCCACTCCTATTTAACATAATGACCAACAAGAACACAACAAAACCCAACGGAGACCCCAAAACAAGTCCAAAACACCCCAACAAATATCGGCATCACCCCCAAAACTGGAAGAAAATCCGCCAAAACCATAGATCCACCCCAAAACCACCCGAAACCTACCTGATGTTCTCCAAAACCCACAATTTACACTTTTCCACCATAATGACCAACGAGAACCCAACAAAACCAAACAGAGACCCCAAAACACGTCAAAAACAACACAAAAAAGAACAGGATCACGCCAAAAAATAGAAGAAAACCCCAAATACCATAGATCCACCCAAAAACCACCCTAAACCTTCCTGATGTTCTCCAAAACCCACAATTTACCCTTTTCCAACACGATGACCAACGAGAACACAACAAAACCCAACAGAGACCCCAAAACACGTCAAAAACACCCCAAACAAGAACGGAATCACCCCAAAAATTGGAAGAAAATCCGCCAAAACCATAGATCCACACCAAAACCACCCGAAACCTACCTGATATTCTACAAAACCCACAATTTACACTTTTCCACCATGATGACCAACGAGAACCCAACAAAACCCAACAGAGACCCCAAAAAACGTCAAATACAGAATCACAGAATTTCAGAATCACAGAATTTTCTAGGTTGGAAGAGACCTCAAGTTCATCGAGTCCAACCTCCAACCTAACGCTAACAGCCCTCCACTAAACCATATCCCTAAGCTCTACATCTAAGCGTCTTTTGAAGACTTCCAGGGATGGTGACTCCACCACTTCCCTGGGCAGCCTGTTCCAATGCCTCACAACCCTTTCTGTAAAGAAGTTCTTCCTAACATCTAACCTAAAACTCCCCTGGCTCAACTTAAGCCCATTCCCCCTCGTCCTGTCACCAGGCACGTGGGAGAACAGGCCAACCCCCACCTCGCTACAGCCTCCTTTAAGGTATCTGTAAAGAGCAATAAGGTCACCCCTGAGCCTCCTCTTCTCCAGGCTGAACAAGCCCAGCTCCCTCAGCCGCTCCTCGTAGGACTTGTTCTCCAGGCCCCTCACCAGCTTCGTCGCCCTTCTCTGCACCCGCTCAAGCACCTCGATGTCCTTCTTGTAGCGAGGGGCCCAAAACTGAACACAGTACTCGAGGTGCGGCCTCACCAGAGCTGAGTACAGGGGGACGATCACCTCCCTAGCCCTGCTGGTCACGCTGTTCCTAATACAAGCCAGGATGCCGTTGGCCTTCTTGGCCACCTGAGCACACTGCTGGCTCATATTCAGCCGACTGTCCACCATCACTCCCAGGTCCTTCTCTGCCTGGCAGCTTTCCAACCATTCCTCTCCCAGCCTGTAGCTCTGCTTGGGGTTATTGCGCCCCAGGTGCAGGACCCGGCACTTGGCCTTGTTAAACTTCATGCAGTTGACCTCAGCCCATCGGTCCAGCCTATCCAGATCCTCCTGCAGAGCTTTACTACCCTCAAGCAGATCGACACACGCACCTAACTTGGTGTCATCTGCAAACTTACTGAGGGTGCACTCAATGCCCTCGTCCAGATCATCGATGAAGATATTAAAGAGGACCGGCCCCAGCACCGAGCCCTGGGGGACGCCACTAGTGACTGGCCTCCAACTGGACTTGGCTCCATTCACCACGACTCTTTGGGCCCGGCTATCCAGCCAGTTTCTAACCCAACGAAGTGTGCGCCAGTCCAAGCCAAGAGCAGCCAGTTTCTTGAGGAGAATGCTGTGGGAGACGGTGTCAAAAGCCTTGCTGAAGTCAAGGTAGACCACATCCACAGCCTTTCCCTCATCCACCCAGCGCGTCACTCTGTCATAGAAGGAGATCAGGTTCGTCAGGCATGACCTGCCTTTCATAAACCCCAAACAAGAACGGCATCACCCCCAAAACTCGAAGAAAATCCGCCAAAACCATAGATCCACCCCAAAACCACCCGAAACCTACCTGATGTTCTCCAAAAACCACAATCCACACCTATTTAACATAATGACAAACAAGAACACAACAAAACCTAATGGAGAACCCAAAACACGTCAAAAACACCCCAACAAATATCGGCATCACCACAAAAACTGGAAGAAAACCCCAAATACCATAGATCCACCCCAAAACCACCCTAAACCTACCTGATGTTCTCCTAAGCCCAAAGCACACTCCCAACCAACATAAAACGCATTAGGAACTCAACGAAACGCAACGGAAACCCCAAAACACTTCAAAATCACACGAAGAAAGGAGAGGATCACTCTCCAAAATAGAAGAAAACCCCAAATACCATGAATCCACGCGAAAAGTCCCCCTAAACCTACCTGAAGTTCTCCAAAACCCACAATTTACCCTTTTACAACACGATGACCATGGAAAACCAAATGAAACACAACGGAGACCCCAAAACACGTCAAAAACAACACAAAAAGTCCAGGATCATCCCCCCCCCCAAAAAAAAAAAAAAAAAAAAAAAAAAACTGAGTACCATATATCCACCCCAAAACCACACTAAACCTAACTGATGTTCTCCAAAACCCACAATTTACCCTTTTCCAACACGATGACCAACGAGAACACAACAACACCCAACAGAGACCCCAAAAAACGTCAAAAACACCCCAAACAAGAACGCCATCACCCCCAAAACTGGAAGAAAATCCGCCAAAACCATAGATCCACACCAAAACCACCCTAAACCTACCTGATCTTCTCCAAAACACACAATCCACTCCTATTTAACATAATGACAAACAAGAACACAACAAAACCTAATGGAGACCCCAAAACACGTCAAAAACACCCCAACAAATATCGGCATCACCCCCAAAACTGGAAGAAAATCCCCCAAAACCATAGATCCACACCAAAACCACCCTAAACCTACCTGATGTTCTCCAAAACCCACAATTTACACTTTTCCAACACGATGACCAACGAGAACCCAACAAAACCCAACAGAGACCCCAAAAACCTTCAAAAACACGCCAAACAAAAATGGCATCACCCCCAAAACTGGAAGAAAATCCCCCAAAACCATAGATCCACCCCAAAACCACCCTACACCTACCTGATGTTCTCCAAAACCCACAATTTACCCTTTTCCAACACGATGACCAACGAGAACCCAACAAAACCCAACAGAGACCCCAAAAAACGTCAAAACCACCCCAAACAAGAACGGAATCACCCCCAAAACTGGAAGAAAATCCCCCAAAACAATAGATCCACCCCAAAACCACCCTAAACCTACCTGATGTTCTCCAAAACCCACAATTTACCCTTTTCCACCATAATGACCAACGAGAACCCAACAAAACCAAACAGAGATCCCAAAACACGTCAAAAACAACACAAAAAAGAACAGGATCACGCCAAAAAATAGAAGAAAACCCCAAATACCATAGATCCACCCCAAAACCACCCTAAACCTATCTGATGTTCTCCAAAACCCACAATTTACCCTTTTCCAACACGATGACCAACGAGAACGCAACAAAACCCAACAGAGACCCCAAAAAACGTCAAAAACACCCCAAACAAGAACGCCATCACCCCCAAAACTGGAAGAAAATCCGCCAAAACCATAGATCCACCCCAAAACCACCCTAAACCTACCTGATGTTCTCCAAAACCCACAATCCACTCCTATTTAACATAATGACCAACAAGAACACAACAAAACCCAACGGAGACCCCAAAACAAGTCCAAAACACCCCAACAAATATCGGCATCACCCCCAAAACTGGAAGAAAATCCGCCAAAACCATAGATCCACCCCAAAACCACCCGAAACCTACCTGATGTTCTCCAAAACCCACAATTTACACTTTTCCACCATAATGACCAACGAGAACCCAACAAAACCAAACAGAGACCCCAAAACACGTCAAAAACAACACAAAAAAGAACAGGATCACGCCAAAAAATAGAAGAAAACCCCAAATACCATAGATCCACCCAAAAACCACCCTAAACCTTCCTGATGTTCTCCAAAACCCACAATTTACCCTTTTCCAACACGATGACCAACGAGAACACAACAAAACCCAACAGAGACCCCAAAACACGTCAAAAACACCCCAAACAAGAACGGAATCACCCCAAAAATTGGAAGAAAATCCGCCAAAACCATAGATCCACACCAAAACCACCCGAAACCTACCTGATATTCTACAAAACCCACAATTTACACTTTTCCACCATGATGACCAACGAGAACCCAACAAAACCCAACAGAGACCCCAAAAAACGTCAAATACAGAATCACAGAATTTCAGAATCACAGAATTTTCTAGGTTGGAAGAGACCTCAAGTTCATCGAGTCCAACCTCCAACCTAACGCTAACAGCCCTCCACTAAACCATATCCCTAAGCTCTACATCTAAGCGTCTTTTGAAGACTTCCAGGGATGGTGACTCCACCACTTCCCTGGGCAGCCTGTTCCAATGCCTCACAACCCTTTCTGTAAAGAAGTTCTTCCTAACATCTAACCTAAAACTCCCCTGGCTCAACTTAA
The DNA here is from genome assembly GCF_964211825.1 of Aythya ferina. Classification (NCBI taxonomy): domain Eukaryota; kingdom Metazoa; phylum Chordata; class Aves; order Anseriformes; family Anatidae; genus Aythya; species Aythya ferina. The sequence continues at coordinate 24,533 of NW_028181280.1, read as the reverse complement.
GCCCATTCCCCCTCGTCCTGTCACCAGGCACGTGGGAGAACAGGCCAACCCCCACCTCGCTACAGCCTCCTTTAAGGTATCTGTAAAGAGCAATAAGGTCACCCCTGAGCCTCCTCTTCTCCAGGCTGAACAAGCCCAGCTCCCTCAGCCGCTCCTCGTAGGACTTGTTCTCCAGGCCCCTCACCAGCTTCGTCGCCCTTCTCTGCACCCGCTCAAGCACCTCGATGTCCTTCTTGTAGCGAGGGGCCCAAAACTGAACACAGTACTCGAGGTGCGGCCTCACCAGAGCTGAGTACAGGGGGACGATCACCTCCCTAGCCCTGCTGGTCACGCTGTTCCTAATACAAGCCAGGATGCCGTTGGCCTTCTTGGCCACCTGAGCACACTGCTGGCTCATATTCAGCCGACTGTCCACCATCACTCCCAGGTCCTTCTCTGCCTGGCAGCTTTCCAACCATTCCTCTCCCAGCCTGTAGCTCTGCTTGGGGTTATTGCGCCCCAGGTGCAGGACCCGGCACTTGGCCTTGTTAAACTTCATGCAGTTGACCTCAGCCCATCGGTCCAGCCTATCCAGATCCTCCTGCAGAGCTTTACTACCCTCAAGCAGATCGACACACGCACCTAACTTGGTGTCATCTGCAAACTTACTGAGGGTGCACTCAATGCCCTCGTCCAGATCATCGATGAAGATATTAAAGAGGACCGGCCCCAGCACCGAGCCCTGGGGGACGCCACTAGTGACTGGCCTCCAACTGGACTTGGCTCCATTCACCACGACTCTTTGGGCCCGGCTATCCAGCCAGTTTCTAACCCAACGAAGTGTGCGCCAGTCCAAGCCAAGAGCAGCCAGTTTCTTGAGGAGAATGCTGTGGGAGACGGTGTCAAAAGCCTTGCTGAAGTCAAGGTAGACCACATCCACAGCCTTTCCCTCATCCACCCAGCGCGTCACTCTGTCATAGAAGGAGATCAGGTTCGTCAGGCATGACCTGCCTTTCATAAACCCCAAACAAGAACGGCATCACCCCCAAAACTCGAAGAAAATCCGCCAAAACCATAGATCCACCCCAAAACCACCCGAAACCTACCTGATGTTCTCCAAAAACCACAATCCACACCTATTTAACATAATGACAAACAAGAACACAACAAAACCTAATGGAGAACCCAAAACACGTCAAAAACACCCCAACAAATATCGGCATCACCACAAAAACTGGAAGAAAACCCCAAATACCATAGATCCACCCCAAAACCACCCTAAACCTACCTGATGTTCTCCTAAGCCCAAAGCACACTCCCAACCAACATAAAACGCATTAGGAACTCAACGAAACGCAACGGAAACCCCAAAACACTTCAAAATCACACGAAGAAAGGAGAGGATCACTCTCCAAAATAGAAGAAAACCCCAAATACCATGAATCCACGCGAAAAGTCCCCCTAAACCTACCTGAAGTTCTCCAAAACCCACAATTTACCCTTTTACAACACGATGACCATGGAAAACCAAATGAAACACAACGGAGACCCCAAAACACGTCAAAAACAACACAAAAAGTCCAGGATCATCCCCCCCCCCCAAAAAAAAAAAAAAAAAAAACTGATTACCATATATCCACCCCAAAACCACCCTAAACCTACCTGATATTCTACAAAACCCACAATTTACACTTTTCCACCATGATGACCAACGAGAACCCAAAAAAAACAAACAGAGACCCCAAAAACCTTAAAAAACACCCCAAACAAAAATGGCATCACCCCCAAAACTGGAAGAAAATCCCCCAAAACCATAGATACACCCCAAAACCACCCTAAACCTACCTGATGTTCTCCAAAACCCACAATTTACACTTTTCCAACACGATGACCAATGAGAACCCAACAAAACCCAACAGAGACCCCAAAAAACGTCAAAAACACCCCAAACAAGAACGGCATCACCCCCAAAACACAAGAAAATCCGCCAAAACCATAGATCCACCCCAAAACCACCCGAAACCTACCTGATCTTCTCCAAAACCCACAATCCACTCCTATTTAACATAATGACAAACAAGAACACAACAAAACCTAATGGAGACCCCAAAACACGTCAAAAACACCCCAAACAAAAATGGCATCACCCCCAAAACTGGAAGAAAATCCCCCAAAACCATAGATCCACCCCAAAACCACCCTACACCTACCTGATGTTCTCCAAAACCCACAATTTACACTTTTCCAACACGATGACCAATGAGAACCCAACAAAACCCAACAGAGACCCCAAAACACGTCAAAAACACCCCAAACAAGAACGGCATCACCCCCAAAACTCGAAGAAAATCCGCCAAAACCATAGATCCACCCCAAAACCACCCTAAACCTACCTGATCTTCTCCAAAACCCACAATCCACTCCTATTTAACATAATGACAAACAAGAACACAACAAAACCTAATGGAGACCCCAAAACACGTCAAAAACACCCCAAACAAGAACGGCATCACCCCCAAAACTCGAAGAAAATCCGCCAAAACCATAGATCCATCCCAAAACCACCCTAAACCTACCTGATCTTCTCCAAAACCCACAATCCACTCCTATTTAACATAATGACAAACAAGAACACAACAAAACCTAATGGAGACCCCAAAACACGTCAAAAACACCCCAACAAATATCGGCATCAACCCAAAACTGGAAGAAAATACGCCAAAACCATAGATCCACCCCAAAACCACCCTAAACCTACCTGATGTTCTCCAAAACCCACAATTTGCCCTTTTCCAACACGATGACCAACGAGAACCCAACAAAACCCAACAGAGACCCCAAAAAACGTCAAAAACACCCCAAACAAGAACGCCATCACCCCCAAACCTCGAAGAAAATCCCCCAAAACCATAGATCCACCCCAAAACCACCCGAAACCTACCTGATGTTCTCCAAAACCCACAATTTACACTTTTCCACCATAATGACCAACGAGAACCCAACAAAACCAAACAGAGACCCCAAAACACGTCAAAAACAACACAAAAAAGAACAGGATCACGCCAAAAAATAGAAGAAAACCCCAAATACCATAGATCCACCCAAAAACCACCCTAAACCTTCCTGATGTTCTCCAAAACCCACAATTTACCCTTTTCCAACACGATGACCAACGAGAACACAACAAAACCCAACAGAGACCCAAAAACACGTCAAAAACACCCCAAACAAGAACGGAATCACCCCAAAAATTGGAAGAAAATCCGCCAAAACCATAGATCCACACCAAAACCACCCGAAACCTACCTGATATTCTACAAAACCCACAATTTACACTTTTCCACCATGATGACCAACGAGAACCCAACAAAACCCAACAGAGACCCCAAAAAACGTCAAATACACCCCAAACAAGAACGGCATCACCCCCAAAACTCGAAGTAAATCCGCCAAAACCATAGATCCACCCCAAAACCACCCGAAACCTACCTGATGTTCTCCAAAAACCACAATTTACACTTTTCCACCATAATGACCAACGAGAACCCAACAAAACCAAACAGAGACCCCAAAACACGTCTAAAACAACACAAAAAAGAACAGGATCACGCCAAAAAATAGAAGAAAACCCCAATTACCATAGATCCACCCAAAAACCACCCTAAACCTTCCTGATGTTCTCCAAAACCCACAATTTACCCTTTTCCAACACGATGACCAACGAGAACACAACAAAACCCAACAGAGACCCAAAAACACGTCAAAAACACCCCAAACAAGAACGGAATCACCCCAAAAATTGGAAGAAAATCCGCCAAAACCATAGATCCACACCAAAACCACCCTAAACCTACCTGATATTCTACAAAACCCACAATTTACACTTTTCCACCATGATGACCAACGAGAACCCAACAAAACCCAACAGAGACCCCAAAAAACGTCAAATACACCCCAAACAAGAACGGCATCACCCCCAAAACTCGAAGAAAATCCGCCAAAACCATAGATCCACCCCAAAACCACCCGAAACCTACCTGATCTTCTCCAAAACCCACAATCCACTCCTATTTAACATAATGACAAACAAGAACACAACAAAACCTAATGGAGACCCCAAAACACGTCAAAAACACCCCAAACAAAAATGGCATCACCCCCAAAACTGGAAGAAAATCCCCCAAAACCATAGATCCACCCCAAAACCACCCGAAACCTACCTGATGTTCTCCAAAACCCACAATTTACACTTTTCCAACACGATGACCAATGAGAACCCAACAAAACCCAACAGAGACCCCAAAACACGTCAAAAACACCCCAAACAAGAACGGCATCACCCCCAAAACTCGAAGAAAATCCGCCAAAACCATAGATCCACCCCAAAACCACCCTAAACCTACCTGATCTTCTCCAAAACCCACAATCCACTCCTATTTAACATAATGACAAACAAGAACACAACAAAACCTAATGGAGACCCCAAAACACGTCAAAAACACCCCAACAAATATCGGCATCAACCCAAAACTGGAAGAAAATACGCCAAAACCATAGATCCACCCCAAAACCACCCGAAACCTACCTGATGTTCTCCAAAACCCACAATTTACCCTTTTCGAACACGATGACCAACGAGAACCCAACAAAACCCAACAGAGACCCCAAAAAACGTCAAAAACACCCCAAACAAGAACGCCATCACCCCCAAACCTCGAAGAAAATCCGCCAAAACCATAGATCCACCCCAAAACCACCCGAAACCTACCTGATGTTCTCCAAAACCCACAATTTACACTTTTCCACCATAATGACAAACGAGAACCCAACAAAACCAAACAGAGACCCCAAAACACGTCAAAAACAACACAAAAAAGAACAGGATCACGCCAAAAAATAGAAGAAAACCCCAAATACCATAGATCCACCCAAAAACCACCCTAAACCTTCCTGATGTTCTCCAAAACCCACAATTTACCCTTTTCCAACACGATGACCAACGAGAACACAACAAAACCCAACAGAGACCCAAAAACACGTCAAAAACACCCCAAACAAGAACGGAATCACCCCAAAAATTGGAAGAAAATCCGCCAAAACCATAGATCCACACCAAAACCACCCTAAACCTACCTGATATTCTACAAAACCCACAATTTACACTTTTCCACCATGATGACCAACGAGAACCCAACAAAACCCAACAGAGACCCCAAAAAACGTCAAATACACCCCAAACAAGAACGGCATCACCCCCAAAACTCGAAGAAAATCCGCCAAAACCATAGATCCACCCCAAAACCACCCGAAACCTACCTGATGTTCTCCAAAAACCACAATCCACACCTATTTAACATAATGACAAACAAGAACACAACAAAACCTAATGGAGAACCCAAAACACGTCAAAAACACCCCAACAAATATCGGCATCACCCCCAAAACTGGAAGAAAACCCCAAATACCATAGATCCACCCCAAGGACACCCTAAACCTACCTGATGTTCTCCTAATCCCAAAGCACACTCCCAACCAACATAAAACGCATTAGGAACTCAACGAAACGCAACGGAAACCCCAAAACACTTCAAAATCATACGAAGAAAGGAGAGGATCACTCTCCAAAATAGAAGAAAACCCCAAATACCATGAATCCACGCGAAAAGTCCCCCTAAACCTACCTGAAGTTCTCCAAAACCCACAATTTACCCTTTTACAACACGATGACCATGGAAAACCAAATGAAACACAACGGAGACCCCAAAACACGTCAAAAACAACACAAAAAGATCATCCCCCCCCCCCCAAAAAAAAAAAAAAAACTGATTACCATATATCCACCCCAAAACCACCCTAAACCTACCTGATCTTCTCCAAAACCCACAATCCACTCCTATTTAACATAATGACAAACAAGAACACAACAAAACCTAATGGAGACCCCAAAACACGTCAAAAACACCCCAACAAATATCGGCATCACCCCCAAAACTGGAAGAAAATCCACCAAAACCATAGATACACCCCAAAACCACCCGAAACCTACCTGATGTTCTCCAAAACCCACAATCCCCTCCTATTTAACATAATGACAAACAAGAACCCAACAAAACCTAATGGAGACCCCAAAACACGTCAAAAACACCCCAACAAATATCGGCATCAATCCAAAACTGGAAGAAAATCCCCCAAAACCATAGATCCACCCCAAAACCACCCGAAACCTACCTGATGTTCTCCAAAACCCACAATTTACCCTTTTACAACACGATGACCATGGAAAACCAAATAAAACACAACGGAGACCCCAAAACACGTCAAAAACAACACAAAAAGTCCAGGATCATCCCCCCCCCCCCCCCAAAAAAAAAAAAAAAAAAAAAACTGATTACCATATATCCACCCCAAAACCACCCTAAACCTACCTGATTTTCTACAAAACCCACAATTTACACTTTTCCACCATGATGACCAACGAGAACCCAACAAAACCAAACAGAGACCCCAAAACACGTCAAAAACTACACAAAAAAGAACAGGATCACGCCAAAAAATAGAAGAAAACCCCAAATACCATAGATCCACCCCAAAACCACCCTAAACCTTCCTGATGTTCTCCAAAACCCACAATTTACCCTTTTCCAACACGATGACCAACGAGAACACAACAAAACCCAACAGAGACCCCAAAACACGTCAAAAACACCCCAAACAAGAACGGTATCACCCCCAAAATTGGAAGAAAATCCGCCAAAACCATAGATCCACACCAAAACCACTCTAAACCTACCTGATATTCTACAAAACCCACAATTTACACTTTTCCACCATGATGACCAACGAGAACCCAACAAAGCCAAACAGAGACCCCAAAAACATTAAAAAACACCCCAAACAAAAATGGCATCACCCCCAAAACTGGAAGAAAATCCGCCAAAACCATAGATCCACCCCAAAACCACCCTAAACCTTCCTGATGTTCTCCAAAACCCACAATTTACCCTTTTCCAACACGATGACCAACGAGAACCCAACAAAACCCAACAGAGACCCCAAAAAACGTCAAAAACACCCCACACAAGAACGGCATCACCCCCAAAACTCGAAGAAAATCCGCCAAAACCATAGATCCACCCCAAAACCACCCTAAACCTACCTGATCTTCTCCAAAACCCACAATCCACTCCTATTTAACATAATGACCAACAAGAACAAAACAAAACCCAACGGAGACCCCAAAACACGTCCAAAACACCCCAAAAAATATCGGCATCACCCCCAAAACTGGAAGAAAATACGCCAAAACCATAGATCCACCCCAAAACCACCCGAAACCTACCTGATGTTCTCCAAAACCCACAATTTACACTTTTCCACCATAATGACCAACGAGAACCCAACAAAACCAAACAGAGACCCCAAAACACGTCAAAAACAACACAAAAAAGAACAGGATCACGCCAAAAAATAGAAGAAAACCCCAAATACCATAGATCCACCCCAAAACCACCCTAAACCTTCCTGATCTTCTCCAAAACCCACAATTTACACTTTTCCAACACGATGACCAACGAGAACCCAACAAAACCCAACAGAGACCCCAAAAAACGTCAAAAACACCCCAAACAAGAACGGTATCACCCCCAAAACTGGAAGAAAATACGCCAAAAACATAGATCCACACCAAAACCACCCTAAACCTACCTGATATTCTACAAAACCCACAATTTACACTTTTCCACCATGATGACCAACGAGAATCCAACAAAGCCAAACAGAGACCCCAAAAACATTAAAAAACACCCCAAACAAAAATGGCATCACCCCCAAAACTGGAAGAAAATCCGCCAAAACCATAGATCCACCCCAAAACCACCCTAAACCTTCCTGATGTTCTCCAAAAGCCACAATTTACCCTTTTCCAACACGATGACCAACGAGAACCCAACAAAACCCAACAGAGACCCCAAAAAACGTCAAAAACACCCCAAACAAGAACGGCATCACCCCCAAAACTGGAAGAAAATCTCCCAAAACCATAGATCGACCCCAAAACCACCCTAAACCTACCTGATCTTCTCCAAAACTTACAATCCACTCCTATTTAACATAATGAAAAACAAGAACACAACAAAACCTAATGGAGACCCCAAAACACGTCAAAAACACCCCAAAAAATATCGGCATCACCCCCAAAACTCGAAGAAAATACGCCAAAACCATAGATCCACCCCAAAACCACCCGAAACCTACCTGATGTTCTCCAAAACCCACAATTTACCCTTTTCCACCATAATGACAAACGAGAACCCAACAAAACACAACAGAGACCCCAAAACACGTCAAAAACAACACAAAAAAGAACAGGATCATGCCAAAAAAGAGAAGAAAACCCCAAATACCATAGATCCACCCCAAAACCACCCTAAACCTTCCTGATCTTCTCCAAAACCCACAATCCACTCCTATTTAACATAATGACCAACAAGAACACAACAAAACACAACGGAGACCCCAAAACACGTCCAAAACACGGCAAAAATAAACAGGATCATGCCAAAAAATAGAAGAAAACCCCAAATACCATAGATCGACCCCAAAGACACCCTAAACCTACCTGATGTTCTCCAAAACCCACAATTTACACTTTTTCACCATGATGACAAACAAGAACCAAACTAAAACCCAAAGGAGAACCCAGAACACGTCAAAAACACAACTAAATAAAACGAGATAACCCCCAAAACTGAAAGAAAATCCCCCAAAACCATAGATACACGCCAAAACAACCCTAAACCCACCTGATGTTCTCCAAAACCCACAATCCACACCTATTTAACATAATGACCAACGAGAACCCAACAAAACCCAACGGAGACCCCAAAACACGTTAAAAACACCCCAAACAAGAACGGCATGACCCCCAAAACTGGAAGAAAACCCCAAATACCATAGATCCACCCCAAGGACACCCTAAACCTACCTGATGTTCTCCTAATCCCAAAGCACACTCCCAACCAACATAAAACGCATTAGGAACTCAACGAAACGCAACGGAAACCCCAAATCACTTCAAAATCACACGAAGAAAGGAGAGGATCACTCTCCAAAATAGAAGAAAACCCCAAATACCATGAATCCACGCGAAAAGTCCCCCTAAACCTACCTGAAGTTCTCCAAAACCCACAATTTACCCTTTTACAACACGATGACCATGGAAAACCAAATGAAACACAACGGAGACCCCAAAACACGTCAAAAACAACACAAAAAGTCCAGGATCATCCCCCCCCCCCAAAAAAAAAAAAAAAAAAAAACTGATTACCATATATCCACCCCAAAACCACCCTAAACCTACCTGATATTCTACAAAACCCACAATTTACACTTTTCCACCATGATGACCAACGAGAACCCAACAAAACCAAACAGAGACCCCAAAAACCTTAAAAAACACCCCAAACAAAAATGGCATCACCCCCAAAACTGGAAGAAAATCCGCCAAAACCATAGATCCACCCCAAAACCACACGAAACCTACCTGATGTTCTCCAAAACCCACAATTTACCCTTTTCCAACACGATGACCAACGAGAACCCAACAAAACTAAACAGAGACCCCAAAAAACGTCAAAAACACCCCAAACAAGAACGGCATCACCCCCAAAACTGGAAGAAAATCCGCCAAAACCATAGATCCACCCCAAAACCAACCTAAACCTACCTGATGTTCTCCAAAACCCACAATCCACTCCTATTTAACATAATGACAAACAAGAACACAACAAAATCTAATGGAGACCCCAAAACACGTCAAAAACACCCCAACAAATATCGGCATCACCCCCAAAACTGGAAGAAAATCCCCCAAAACCATAGATCCACCCCAAAACCACCCTAAACCTATCTGATGTTCTCCAAAACCCACACTCCACTCCTATTTAACATAATGACCAACGAGAACCCAACAAAACCCAACAGAGACCCCAAAACACGTCAAAAACACCGCAAAAAAGAACGGCATCACCCCCAAAACTGGAAGAAAATACACCAAAACCATAGATCCACCCCAAAACCACCCTAAACCTACCTGATGTTCTCCAAAACCCACAATTTACCCTTTTACAACATGATGACCAACGAGAACACAACCAAACCCAACAGAGACCCCAAAACACGTCAAAAACAACACAAAAAGTCCAGGATCATCCCCCCCCCACTCAAAAAAAAAAAAAAAACTGAGTACCATATATCCACCCCAAAACCACACTAAACCTAACTGATGTTCTCCAAAACCCACAATTTACACTTTTCCAACACGATGACCAACGAGAACCCAACAAAACCAAACAGAGACCCCAAAAACCTTAAAAAACACACCAAACAAAAATGGCATCACCCCCAAAACTGGAAGAAAATCCCCCAAAACCATAGATCCACCCCAAAACCACCCGAAACCTACCTGATCTTCTCCAAAACACACAATCCACACCTATTTAACATAATGACAAACAAGAACACAACAAAACCTAATGGAGACCCCAAAACACGTCAAAAACACCCCAACAAATATCGGCATCAACCCAAAACTGGAAGAAAATACGCCAAAACCATAGATCCACCCCAAAACCACCCTAAACCTACCTGATGTTCTCCTAATCCCAAAGCACACTCCCAACCAACATAAAACGCATTAGGAACTCAACGAAACGCAACGGAAACCCCAAAACACTTCAAAATCACACGAAGAAAGGAGAGGATCACTCTCCAAAATAGAAGAAAACCCCAAATACCATGAATCCACGCGAAAAGTCCCCCTAAACCTACCTGAAGTTCTCCAAAACCCACAATTTACCCTTTTACAACACGATGACCATGGAAAACCAAATGAAACACAACGGAGACCCCAAAACACGTCAAAAACAACACAAAAAGTCCAGGATCATCCCCCCCCCCCAAAAAAAAAAAAAAAAAAAATACTGATTACCATATATCCACCCCAAAACCACCCTAAACCTACCTGATATTCTACAAAACCCACAATTTACACTTTTCCACCATGATGACCAACGAGAACCCAACAAAACCAAACAGAGACCCCAAAAACCTTAAAAAACACCCCAAACAAAAATGGCATCACCCCCAAAACTGGAAGAAAATACGCCAAAACCATAGATCCACCCCAAAACCACCCGAAACCTACCTGATCTTCTCCAAAACCCACAATCCACTCCTATTTAACATAATGACAAACAAGAACACAACAAAACCTAATGGAGACCCCAAAACACGTCAAAAACACCCCAACAAATATCAGCATCACCCCCAAAACTGGAAGAAAATCCGCCAAAACCATAGATCCACCCCAAAACCACCCGAAACCTACCTGATGTTCTCCAAAACCCACAATTTACACTTTTCCACCATAATGACCAACGAGAACCCAACAAAACCAAACAGAGACCCCAAAACACGTCAAAAACAACACAAAAAAGAACAGGATCACGCCAAAAAATAGAAGAAAACCCCAAATACCATAGATCCACACCAAAACCACCCTAAACCTTCCTGATGTTCTCCAAAACCCACAATTTACCCTTTTCCAACACGATGACCAACGAGAACACAACAACACCCAACAGAGACCCCAAAACACGTCAAAAACACCCCAAACAAGAACGGTATCACCCCCAAAATTGGAAGAAAATCCGCCAAAACCATAGATCCACCCCAAAACCACCCTAAACCTACCTGATCTTCTCCAAAACCCACAATCCACTCCTATTTAACATAATGACCAACAAGAACACAACAAAACCCAACGGAGACCCCAAAACACGTCCAAAACACCGCAAAAATAAACAGGATCATGCCAAAAAATAGAAGAAAACCCCAAATACCATAGATCGACCCCAAAGACACCCTAAACCTTCCTGATGTTCTCCAAAACCCACAATTTACACTTTTTCACCATGATGACAAACAAGAACCAAACTAAAACCCAAAGGAGAACCCAGAACACGTCAAAAACACAACTAAATAAAACGAGATAACCCCCAAAACTGAAAGAAAATCCCCCAAAACCATAGATACACGCCAAAACAACCCTAAACCCACCTGATGTTCTCCAAAACCCACAATCCACACCTATTTAACATAATGACCAACGAGAACCCAACAAAACCCAACGGAGACCCCAAAACACGTTAAAAACACCCCAAACAAGAACGGCATCACCCCCAAAACTGGAAGAAAACCCCAAATACCATAGATCCACCCCAAGGACACCCTAAACCTACCTGATGTTCTCCTAATCCCAAAGCACACTCCCAACCAACATAAAACGCATTAGGAACTCAACGAAACGCAACGGAAACCCCAAAACACTTCAAAATCACACGAAGAAAGGAGAGGATCACTCTCCAAAATAGAAGAAAACCCCAAATACCATGAATCCACGCGAAAAGTCCCCCTAAACCTACCTGAAGTTCTCCAAAACCCACAATTTACCCTTTTACAACACGATGACCATGGAAAACCAAATGAAACACAACGGAGACCCCAAAACACGTCAAAAACAACACAAAAAGTCCAGGATCATCCCCCCCCCCCCCCCAAAAAAAAAAAAAAAAAAAAAAAAAAAAAACTGAGTACCATATATCCACCCCAAAACCACCCTAAACCTACCTGATGTTCTCCAAAACCCACAATTTACACTTTTCCAACACGATGACCAACGAGAACCCAACAAAACCAAACAGAGACCCCAAAAACCTTCAAAAACACGCCAAACAAAAATGGCATCACCCCCAAAACTGGAAGAAAATCCCCCAAAACCATAGATCCACCCCAAAACCACCCTACACCTACCTGATGTTCTCCAAAACCCACAATTTACCCTTTTCCAACACGATGACCAACGAGAACCCAACAAAACCCAACAGAGACCCCAAAAAACGTCAAAACCACCCCAAACAATAACGGAATCACCCCCAAAACTGGAAGAAAATCCCCCAAAACAATAGATCCACCCCAAAACCACCCTAAACCTACCTGATGTTCTCCAAAACCCACAATTTACCCTTTTCCACCATAATGACCAACGAGAACCCAACAAAACCAAACAGAGACCCCAAAAAACGTCAAAAACACCCCAAACAAGAACGCCATCACCCCCAAAACTGGAAGAAAATCCGCCAAAACCATAGATCCACCCCAAAACCACCCTAAACCTACCTGATCTTTTCCAAAACCCACAATCCACTCCTATTTAACATAATGACAAACAAGAACATAACAAAACCTAATGGAGACCCCAAAACACGTCAAAAACACCCCAACAAATATCGGCATCAACGCAAAACTGGAAGAAAATACGCCAAAACCATAGATCCACACCAAAACCACCCTACACCTACCTGATGTTCTCCAAAACCCACAATTTACCCTTTTCCAACACGATGACCAACGAGAACCCAACAAAACCCAACAGAGACCCCAAAAAACGTCAAAACCACCCCAAACAAGAACGGAATCACCCCCAAAACTGGAAGAAAATACCCCAAAACAATAGATCCACCCCAAAACCACCCTAAACCTACCTGATGTTCTCCAAAACCCACAATTTACCCTTTTCCACCATAATGACCAACGAGAACCCAACAAAACCAAACACAGACCCCAAAAACCTTCAAAAACAACACAAAAAAGAACAGGATCACGCCAAAAAATAGAAGAAAACCCCAAATATCATAGATCCACCCCAAAACCACCCTAAACCTTCCTGATGTTCTCCAAAACCCACAATTTACCCTTTTCCAACACGATGACCAACGAGAACACAACAAAACCCAACAGAGACCCCAAAACACGTCAAAAACACCCCAAACAAGAACGGTATCACCCCCAAAATTGGAAGAAAATCCGCCAAAACCATAGATCCACACCAAAACCACCCTAAACCTACCTGATCTTCTCCAAAACCCACAATCCACGCCTATTTAACATAATGACAAACAAGAACACAACAAAACCTAATGGAGACCCCAAAACACGTCCAAAACACCCCAACAAATATCGGCATCACCCCCAAAACTGGAAGAAAATCCGCCAAAACCATAGATCCACCCCAAAACCACCCTAAACCTACCTGATGTTCTCCAAAACCCACAATCCACTCCTATTTAACATAATGACAAACAAGAACACAACAAAACCTAATGGAGACCCCAAAACACGTCAAAAACACCCCAACAAATATCGGAATCAACCCAAAACTGGAAGAAAATCCCCCAAAACCATAGATCCACCCCAAAACCACCCTAAACCTACCTGATGTTCTCCAAAACCCACAATTTACCCTTTTACAACACGATGACCATGGAAAACCAAATGAAACACAACGGAGACCCCAAAAAACGTCAAAAACAACACAAAAAGTCCAGGATCATCCCCCCCCCCCAAAAAAAAAAAAAAAAAACAAAACTGAGTACCATATATCCACCCCAAAACCACCCTAAACCTACCTGATGTTCTCCAAAACCCACAATTTACACTTTTCCACAATGATGACCAACGAGAACCCAACAAAACCAAACAGAGACCCCAAAAACATTAAAAAACACCCCAAACAAAAATGGCATCACCCCCAAAACTGGAAGAAAATCCCCCAAAACCATAGATCCACCCCAAAACCACCCGAAACCTACCTGATCTTCTCCAAAACCCACAATCCACTCCTATTTAACATAATGACCAACAAGAACACAACAAAACCCAACGGAGACCCCAAAACACGTCCAAAACACCCCAAAAAATATCGGCATCACCCCCAAAACTGGAAGAAAATACGCCAAAACCATAGATCCACCCCAAAACCACCCTAAACCTACCTGATGTTCTCCAAAACCCACAATTTACCCTTTTCAAACACGATGACCAACGAGAACCCAACAAAACCCAACAGAGACCCCAAAACACGTCAAAAACACCCCAAACAAGAACGGCATCACCCCCAAAACTCGAAGAAAATCCGCCAAAACCATAGATCCACCCCAAAACCACCCGAAACCTACCTGATGTTCTCCAAAACCCACAATTTACCCTTTTCCACCATAATGACCAACGAGAACCCAACAAAACACAACAGAGACCCCAAAACACGTCAAAAACAACACAAAAAAGAACAGGATCACGCCAAAAATAAGAAGAAAACCCCAAATACCATAGATCCACCCCAAAACCACCCTAAAACTTCCTGATGTTCTCCAAAACCCACAATTTACACATTTCCAACACGATGACCAACGAGAACCCAACAAAACCCAACAGAGACCCCAAAAAACGTCAAAAACACCGCAAACAAGAACGGCATCACCCCCAAAACTCGAAGAAAATCCGCCAAAACCATAGATCCACACCAAAACCACCCTAAACCTACCTGATCTTCTCCAAAACCCACAATCCACTCCTATTTAACATAATGACCAACAAGAACACAACAAAACCCAACGGAGACCCCAAAACACGTCCAAAACACGGCAAAAATAAACAGGATCATGCCAAAAAATAGAAGAAAACCCCAAATACCATAGATCGACCCCAAAGACACCCTAAACCTACCTGATGTTCTCCAAACCCACAATTTACACTTTTTCACCATGATGACAAACAAGAACCAAACTAAAACCCAAAGGAGAACCCAGAACACGTCAAAAACACAACTAAATAAAACGAGATAACCCCCAAAACTGAAAGAAAATCCCCCAAAACCATAGATACACGCCAAAACCACCCTAAACCCACCTGATGTTCTCCAAAACCCACAATCCACACCTATTTAACATAATGACCAACGAGAACACAACAAAACCCAACGGAGACCCCAAAACACGTTAAAAACACCCCAAAAATGAACGGCATCACCCCCAAAACTGGAAGAAAACCCCAAATACCATAGATCCACCCCAAGGACACCCTAAACCTACCTGATGTTCTCCTAATCCCAAAGCACACTCCCAACCAACATAAAACGCATTAGGAACTCAACGAAACGCAACGGAAACCCCAAATCACTTCAAAATCACACGAAGAAAGGAGAGGATCACTCTCCAAAATAGAAGAAAACCCCAAATACCATGAATCCACGCGAAAAGTCCCCCTAAACCTACCTGAAGTTCTCCAAAACCCACAATTTACCCTTTTACAACACGATGACCATGGAAAACCAAATGAAACACAACGGAGACCCCAAAACACGTCAAAAACAACACAAAAAGTCCAGGATCATCCCCCCCCCCCCCCCCCCAAAAAAAAAAAAAAATACTGAGTACCATATATCCACCCCAAAACCACCCTAAACCTACCTGATATTCTACAAAACCCACAATTTACACTTTTCCACCATGATGACCAACGAGAACCCAACAAAACCAAACAGAGACCCCAAAAACCTTAAAAAACACCCCAAACAAAAATGGCATCACCCCCAAAACTGGAAGAAAATCCCCCAAAACCATAGATCCACCCCAAAACCACCCGAAACCTACCTGATGTTCTCCAAAACCCACAATTTACCCTTTTCCAACACGATGACCAACGAGAACCCAACAAAACTAAACAGAGACCCCAAAAAACGTCAAAAACACCCCAAACAAGAACGGCATCACCCCCAAAACTCGAAGAAAATCCGCCAAAACCATAGATCCACACCAAAACCAACCTAAACCTACCTGATGTTCTCCAAAACCCACAATCCACTCCTATTTAACATAATGACAAACAAGAACACAACAAAATCTAATGGAGACCCAAAAACACGTCAAAAACACACCAACAAATATCGGCATCACCCCCAAAACTGGAAGAAAATCCCCCAAAACCATAGATCCACCCCAAAACCACCCTAAACCCACCTGATGTTCTCCAAAACCCACAATCCACTCCTATTTAACATAATGACAAACAAGAACCCAACAAAACCTAATGGAGACCCCAAAACACGTCAAAAACACCCCAAACAAGAACGGCATCACCCCCAAAACTGGAAGAAAATCCACCAAAACCAAAGATCCACCCCAAAACCACCCTAAACCTACCTGATGTTCTCCAAAACCCACAATTTACCCTTTTACAACATGATGACCAACGAGAACACAACCAAACCCAACAGAGACCCCAAAACACGTCAAAAACAACACAAAAAGTCCAGGATCATCCCCCCCCCCTCAAAAAAAAAAAAAAAACTGAGTACCATATATCCACCCCAAAACCACACTAAACCTAACTGATGTTCTCCAAAACCCACAATTTACACTTTTCCACCATGATGACCAACGAGAACCCAACAAAACCAAACAGAGACCACAAAATCCTTAAAAAACACGCCAAACAAAAATGGCATCACCCCCAAAACTGGAAGAAAATCCCCCAAAACAATAGATCCACCCCAAAACCACCCGAAACCTACCTGATCTTCTCCAAAACACACAATCCACTCCTATTTAACATAATGACAAACAAGAACACAACAAAACCTAATGGAGACCCCAAAACACGTCAAAAACACCCCAACAAATATCGGCATCAACCCAAAACTGGAAGAAAATACGCCAAAACCATAGATCCACCCCAAAACCACCCGAAACCTACCTGATGTTCTCCAAAACCCACAATTTACCCTTTTCCAACACGATGACCAACGAGAACCCAACAAAACCCAACAGAGACCCCAAAAAACGTCAAAAACACCCCAAAAAAGAATGGCATCACCCCCAAAACTCGAAGAAAATCCCCCAAAACCATAGATCCACCCCAAAACCACCCGAAACCTACCTGATGTTCTCCATAACCCACAATCCACACCTATTTAACATAATGACAAACAAGAACACAACGAAACCTAATGGAGACCCCAAAACACGTCAAAAACACCCCAAAAAATATCGGCATCACCCCCAAAACTGGAAGAAAATCCCCCAAAACCATAGATCCACCCCAAAACCACCCGAAACCCACCTGATGTTCTCCAAAACCCACAATCCACTCCTATTTAACATAATGACAAACAAGAACCCAACAAAACCTAATGGAGACCCCAAAACACGTCAAAAACACCCCAAAAAATATCGGCATCACCCCCAAAACTGGAAGAAAACCCCAAATACCATAGATCCACCCCAAAACCACCCTAAACCTACCTGATGTTCTCCTAATCCCAAAGCACACTCCCAACCAACATAAAACGCATTAGGAACTCAACGAAACGCAACGGAAACCCCAAAACACTTCAAAATCACACGAAGAAAGGAGAGGATCACTCTCCAAAATAGAAGAAAACCCCTAATACCATGAATCCACGCGAAAAGTCCCCCTAAACCTACCTGAAGTTCTCCAAAACCCACAATTTACCCTTTTACAACACGATGACCATGGAAAACCAAATGAAACACAACGGAGACCCCAAAACACGTCAAAAACAACACAAAAAGTCCAGGATCATCCACCCCCCAAAAAAAAAAAAAAAAAAAAAACAAAACTGAGTACCATATATCCACCCCAAAACCACACTAAACCTAACTGATGTTCTCCAAAACCCACAATTTACACTTTTCCAACACGATGACCAACGAGAACCCAACAAAACCCAACAGAGACCCCAAAAAACGTCAAAAACACCCCAAACAAGAACGCCATCACCCCCAAAACTGGAAGAAAATCCGCCAAAACCATAGATCCACCCCAAAACCACCCTAAACCTACCTGATCTTTTCCAAAACCCACAATCCACTCCTATTTAACATAATGACAAACAAGAACACAACAAAACCTAATGGAGACCCCAAAACACGTCAAAAACACCCCAACAAATATCGGCATCAACGCAAAACTGGAAGAAAATACGCCAAAACCATAGATCCACACCAAAACCACCCTAAACCTACCTGATGTTCTCCAAAACCCACAATTTACACTTTTCCAACACGATGACCAACGAGAACCCAACAAAACCCAACAGAGACCCCAAAAACCTTAAAAAACACCCCAAACAAAAATGGCATCACCCCCAAAACTGGAAGAAAATCCCCCAAAACCATAGATCCACCCCAAAACCACCCTACACCTACCTGATGTTCTCCAAAACCCACAATTTACCCTTTTCCAACACGATGACCAACGAGAACCCAACAAAACCCAACAGAGACCCCAAAAAACGTCAAAACCACCCCAAACAATAACGGAATCACCCCCAAAACTGGAAGAAAATCCCCCAAAACAATAGATCCACCCCAAAACCACCCTAAACCTACCTGATGTTCTCCAAAACCCACAATTTACCCTTTTCCACCATAATGACCAACGAGAACCCAACAAAACCAAACAGAGATCGCAAAACACGTCAAAAACAACACAAAAAAGAACAGGATCACGCCAAAAAATAGAAGAAAACGCCAAATACCATAGATCCACCCCAAAACCACCCGAAACCTTCCTGATGTTCTCCAAAACCCACAATTTACCCTTTTCCAACACGATGACCAACGAGAACACAACAAAACCCAACAGAGACCCCAAAAAACGTCAAAAACACCCCAAACAAGAACGGCATCACCCCCAAAACTGGAAGAAAATCCGCCAAAACCATAGATCCACCCCAAAACCACCCGAAACCTACCTGATCTTCTCCAAAACCCACAATCCACTCCTATTTAACATAATGACAAACAAGAACACAACAAAACCCAACGGAGACCCCAAAACACGTCCAAAACACCCCAAAAAATATCGGCATCACCCCCAAAACTCGAAGAAAATACGCCAAAACCATAGATCCACCCCAAAACCACCCGAAACCTTCCTGATGTTCTCCAAAACCCACAATTTACACTTTTCCAACACGATGACCAACGAGAACCCAACAAAACCCAACAGAGACCCCAAAAAACGTCAAAAACACCCCACACAAGAACGGCATCACCCCCAAAACTCGAAGAAAATCCGCCAAAACCATAGATCCACCCCAAAACCACCCTAAACCTACCTGATCTTCTCCAAAACCCACAATCCACTCCTATTTAACATAATGACCAACAAGAACACAACAAAACCCAACGGAGACCCCAAAACACGTCCAAAACACCCCAAAAAATATCGGCATCACCCCCAAAACTGGAAGAAAATACGCCAAAACCATAGATCCACCCCAAAACCACCCGAAACCTACCTGATGTTCTCCAAAACCCACAATTTACACTTTTCCACCATAATGACCAACGAGAACCCAACAAAACCAAACAGAGACCCCAAAACACGTCAAAAACAACACAAAAAAGAACAGGATCACGCCAAAAAATAGAAGAAAACCCCAAATACCATAGATCCACCCCAAAACCACCCTAAACCTTCCTGATCTTCTCCAAAACCCACAATTTACACTTTTCCAACACGATGACCAACGAGAACCCAACAAAACCCAACAGAGACCCCAAAAAACGTCAAAAACACCCCAAACAAGAACGGTATCACCCCCAAAACTGGAAGAAAATCCGCCAAAAACATAGATCCACACCAAAACCACCCTAAACCTACCTGATATTCTACAAAACCCACAATTTACACTTTTCCACCATGATGACCAACGAGAATCCAACAAAGCCAAACAGAGACCCCAAAAACATTAAAAAACACCCCAAACAAAAATGGCATCACCCCCAAAACTGGAAGAAAATCCGCCAAAACCATAGATCCACCCCAAAACCACCCTAAACCTTCCTGATGTTCTCCAAAAGCCACAATTTACCCTTTTCCAACACGATGACCAACGAGAACCCAACAAAACCCAACAGAGACCCCAAAAAACGTCAAAAACACCCCAAACAAGAACGGCATCACCCCCAAAACTGGAAGAAAATCTCCCAAAACCATAGATCGACCCCAAAACCACCCTAAACCTACCTGATCTTCTCCAAAACTTACAATCCACTCCTATTTAACATAATGAAAAACAAGAACACAACAAAACCTAATGGAGACCCCAAAACACGTCAAAAACACCCCAAAAAATATCGGCATCACCCCCAAAACTCGAAGAAAATACGCCAAAACCATAGATCCACCCCAAAACCACCCGAAACCTACCTGATGTTCTCCAAAACCCACAATTTACCCTTTTCCACCATAATGACAAACGAGAACCCAACAAAACACAACAGAGACCCCAAAACACGTCAAAAACAACACAAAAAAGAACAGGATCACGCCAAAAAAGAGAAGAAAACCCCAAATACCATAGATCCACCCCAAAACCACCCTAAACCTTCCTGATCTTCTCCAAAACCCACAATCCACTCCTATTTAACATAATGACCAACAAGAACACAACAAAACACAACGGAGACCCCAAAACACGTCCAAAACACGGCAAAAATAAACAGGATCATGCCAAAAAATAGAAGAAAACCCCAAATACCATAGATCGACCCCAAAGACACCCTAAACCTAACTGATGTTCTCCAAAACCCACAATTTACACTTTTTCACCATGATGACAAACAAGAACCAAACTAAAACCCAAAGGAGAACCCAGAACACGTCAAAAACACAACTAAATAAAACGAGATAACCCCCAAAACTGAAAGAAAATCCCCTAAAACCATAGATACACGCCAAAACAACCCTAAACCCACCTGATGTTCTCCAAAACCCACAATCCACACCTATTTAACATAATGACCAACGAGAACCCAACAAAACCCAACGGAGACCCCAAAACACGTTAAAAACACCCCAAACAAGAACGGCATCACCCCCAAAACTGGAAGAAAACCCCAAATACCATAGATCCACCCCAAGGACACCCTAAACCTACCTGATGTTCTCCTAATCCCAAAGCACACTCCCAACCAACATAAAACGCATTAGGAACTCAACGAAACGCAACGGAAACCCCAAAACACTTCAAAATCACACGAAGAAAGGAGAGGATCACTCTCCAAAATAGAAGAAAACCCCAAATACCATGAATCCACGCGAAAAGTCCCCCTAAACCTACCTGAAGTTCTCCAAAACCCACAATTTACCCTTTTACAACACGATGACCATGGAAAACCAAATGAAACACAACGGAGACCCCAAAACACGTCAAAAACAACACAAAAAGTCCAGGATCATCCCCCCCCCCCCCCCCCCAAAAAAAAAAAAAAATACTGAGTACCATATATCCACCCCAAAACCACCATAAACCTACCTGATATTCTACAAAACCCACAATTTACACTTTTCCACCATGATGACCAACGAGAACCCAACAAAACCAAACAGAGACCCCAAAAACCTTAAAAAACACCCCAAACAAAAATGGCATCACCCCCAAAACTGGAAGAAAATCCGCCAAAACCATAGATCCACCCCAAAACCACCCGAAACCTACCTGATGTTCTCCAAAACCCACAATTTACCCTTTTCCAACACGATGACCAACGAGAACCCAACAAAACTAAACAGAGACCCCAAAAAACGTCAAAAACACCCCAAACAAGAACGGCATCACCCCCAAAACTGGAAGAAAATCCGCCAAAACCATAGATCCACCCCAAAACCAACCTAAACCTACCTGATGTTCTCCAAAACCCACAATCCACTCCTATTTAACATAATGACAAACAAGAACACAACAAAATCTAATGGAGACCCCAAAACACGTCAAAAACACCCCAACAAATATCGGCATCACCCCCAAAACTGGAAGAAAATCCCCCAAAACCATAGATCCACCCCAAAACCACCCTAAACCTATCTGATGTTCTCCAAAACCCACACTCCACTCCTATTTAACATAATGACCAACGAGAACCCAACAAAACCCAACAGAGACCCCAAAACACGTCAAAAACACCCCAAAAAAGAACGGCATCACCCCCAAAACTGGAAGAAAATACACCAAAACCATAGATCCACCCCAAAACCACCCTAAACCTACCTGATGTTCTCCAAAACCCACAATTTACCATTTTACAACATGATGACCAACGAGAACACAACCAAACCCAACAGAGACCCCAAAACACGTCAAAAACAACACAAAAAGTCCAGGATCATCCCCCCCCCACTCAAAAAAAAAAAAAAAACTGAGTACCATATATCCACCCCAAAACCACACTAAACCTAACTGATGTTCTCCAAAACCCACAATTTACACTTTTCCACCATGATGACCAACGAGAACCCAACAAAACCAAACAGAGACCCCAAAAACCTTAAAAAACACACCAAACAAAAATGGCATCACCCCAAAACTCGAAGAAAATCCCCCAAAACCATAGATCCACCCCAAAACCACCCGAAACCTACCTGATGTTCTCCAAAACACACAATCCACACCTATTTAACATAATGACAAACAAGAACACAACAAAACCTAATGGAGACCCCAAAACACGTCAAAAACACCCCAACAAATATCGGCATCAACGCAAAACTGGAAGAAAATACGCCAAAACCATAGATCCACCCCAAAACCACCCTAAACCTACCTGATGTTCTCCTAATCCCAAAGCACACTCCCAACCAACATAAAACGCATTAGGAACTCAACGAAACGCAACGGAAACCCCAAAACACTTCAAAATCACACGAAGAAAGGAGAGGATCACTCTCCAAAATAGAAGAAAACCCCAAATACCATGAATCCACGCGAAAAGTCCCCCTAAACCTACCTGAAGTTCTCCAAAACCCACAATTTACCCTTTTACAACACGATGACCATGGAAAACCAAATGAAACACAACGGAGACCCCAAAACACGTCAAAAACAACACAAAAAGTCCAGGATCATCCCCCCCCCCCCCCCAAAAAAAAAAAAAAATACTGAGTACCATATATCCACCCCAAAACCACCCGAAACCTACCTGATATTCTACAAAACCCACAATTTACACTTTTCCACCATGATGACCAACGAGAACCCAACAAAACCAAACAGAGACCCCAAAAACCTTAAAAAACACCCCAAACAAAAATGGCATCACCCCCAAAACTGGAAGAAAATACGCCAAAACCATAGATCCACCCCAAAACCACCCGAAACCTACCTGATCTTCTCCAAAACCCACAATCCACTCCTATTTAACATAATGACAAACAAGAACACAACAAAACCTAATGGAGACCCCAAAACACGTCAAAAACACCCCAACAAATATCAGCATCACCCCCAAAACTGGAAGAAAATCCGCCAAAACCATAGATCCACCCCAAAACCACCCGAAACCTACCTGATGTTCTCCAAAACCCACAATTTACACTTTTCCACCATAATGACCAACGAGAACCCAACAAAACCAAACAGAGACCCCAAAACACGTCAAAAACAACACAAAAAAGAACAGGATCACGCCAAAAAATAGAAGAAAACCCCAAATACCATAGATCCACCCCAAAACCACCCGAAACCTTCCTGATGTTCTCCAAAACCCACAATTTACCCTTTTCCAACACGATGACCAACGAGAACACAACAACACCCAACAGAGACCCCAAAACACGTCAAAAACACCCCA